>NC_134837.1:10969269-11269269 GCF_004210375.1 Tachypleus tridentatus
CAAGGACCCAAGTCTCAATGATATTACAAGAAGGATACAAGTCTCAATGATATTACAACAATGATCCATATCTCAATGATATTACATTAAGGACCCAAGTTTCAATAATATTACAGCAATATTCCAATTCTCAATGATATTACAATAAGGATACCAAGTCTCAATGATATTACAACAGAAACTCAAGTCTCAATGATATTACAAGAAGGATCCAAGTCTCAATGATATTACAACAAGGATCCAAGTCTCAATGATATTACAACAAAAACTCAAATCTCAATGATATTACAGCAAGGACCCAAGTCTCAATGATATTACAACAAAAACTCAAGTGTCAATGATATTACAAGAAGGATCCAAGTCTCAATGATATTACAACAAGGATCCAAGTCTCAATGATATTACAACAAGGACCCAAGTCTCAATAATATTACAGCAAGAATCAAGTCTCAATAATATTACAACAAAGATCAAGTCTCAATAATGTTATGCAAAAGGATCCAAGTCTCAATGATATTACAACAAGGACCAAAATCTCAATGATATTACAACAAGGATCCATGTCTGAATGATATAACAACAAAAACTCAAGTTTCAATGATATTTACAGCAAGAAACAGAGTATCAATGATACTACAAGAATGAACCAAGTCTCAAGTATATTACAACAAGGATTCAAGTCTCAATGATATTACAAGAAGGACCCAAGTCTCAAGGATATTACAGATGAGATTCAACACTCAATGATATTACAAGAAGGACCCGAGTCTCAATTATATTAGAGCAAGGACTCATTGTTATTACAACAAGGACCTAACTCTCAATGATATTAAAACAAGGACCCAAGTTTCTATGATATAACAACAAGGATCCAAGTCTTAATGATATAACAGCAAGGACCCAAGTCTCAATGATATTGCAAGAAGGATCCAAGTCTCAATGATATTACAACAAGGATCCAAGTCTCAATGATATAACAACAAGAACTCAAGTCTCAATGATATTATCCAGCAAGGACCCAAGTCTCAATGATATTACAAGAAGGACCCAAGTCTCAAGGATATTACAACAAGGATTTAAGCTCAATGATATTACAAGAAGGATCCAAGTCTCAATGATATTACAGCAAGGACCCAAGTCTCAATAATATTACAACAAGGACCCAAGTCTCAATGATATTACAACAAGGACCCAAGTTTCAATGATATAGAACAAATATCCAAGTCTCAATGATATTACAACAAGGAATCCAAGTCTCAATAATATTACAACAAGGATCCAACTCTCAATGATATTACAGCAAGGACCCAAGTCTCAATGATATTACAGCAAGGACCCAAGTCTCAATGATATTACAACAATGACCCAAGTCTCAATGATATTACAGCAAGGACCCAAGTCTCAATGATATTACAAGAAGGACCCAAGTCTCAAGGATATTACAGCAAGGATTCCAAGTCTCAATGATATTACAAGAAGGACCCAAGTCTCAAATTTATTACAGCAAGGTCCAAGTCTCAATATATTACAACAATAACCCAAGTCTCAATGATATTACAACAAGGACCCAAGTTCAATGATATTACAACAAGGACCCAAGTTTCAATGATATTACAACAAGGATCCAAGTCTCAATGATATTACAGCAAGGACCCAAGTCTCAATGATATTGCAACAAAAACTCAAGTCTCAATGATATTACAGCAAGGACCCAAGTCTCAATGATATTACAAGAAGGAACCAAGTCTCAATATATATTACAGCAAGGATTTAAGTCTCAATGATATTACAAGAAGGACCCAAGTCTCAATGATATTACAGCAAGGATCCAAGTCTCAATGATATTACAACAAGGACTAAAGTCTCAATGTTATTACAGTAAGGGCCCAAATCTCAATGATATTACAAAAAGGACACAAGTCTCAATGATAGTACAAGAAGGATCCAAGTCTCAAGGATACTACAGATGAGATTCAACACTCAATGATATTACAAGAAGGACCCAAGTCTCAATTATATTAGAGCAAGGACCGAAGTCTCAATATATTTCAACAATAACCCAAGTCTCAATGATATTACAACAAGGACCTAAGTCTCAATGATATTAAAACAAGGACCCAAGTCTCAATGATATAACAACAAGGATCCAAGTCTCAATGATATTACAGCAAGGACCCAAGTCTCAATGATATTGCAAGAAGGATTCAAATCTCAATAATATTACAACAAGTATCCAAGTCTCAATGATATAACAACAAGAACTCAAGTCTCAATGATAATCCAGCAAGGACTTAACTCTCATTGATATTACAAGAAGGACTCAAATCTCAAGGATATTACCACAAGGATTTAAGTTTCAATGATATTACAAGAAGGATCCATGTCTCAATTATATTACAGCAAGGACCCAAATCTCAATAATATTACAACAAAGACCCAAGTCTCAATGATAATACAACAAGGACCCAAGTTTCAATGAAATTAGAAGAAATATCCAAGTCTCAATGATATTACAACAAGAATCCAAGTCTCAATAATATTACAACAAGGATCCAACTCTGAACGATATTACAGCTAGGACCCAAGTCTCAATTATATTACAGCAAGGACCCAAGTCTCAATAATATTACAACAATGACCCAAGTCTCAATGATATAACAATACGAAACCAAGTCTCAATGATACAGCAAGACCCAAGTCTCAATGATATTACAAGAAGGACCCAAGTCTCAATGATATTACAACAAGGATCCAAGTCTCAATGATATTACAACAAGGACCCAAGTCTCAATAATATTACAGCAAGGATTCCAAGTCTCAATGATATTACAACAAGGACCCAAGTCTCAATGATATTACAACAAGGAACCAAGTCTCAATGATATTACAACAAGGATCCAAGTCTCAATGATATTACAACAAGGATCCAAGTCTCAATGATATTACAACAAAAAAGTCTCAAATCTCAATGATATTACAGCAAGGACCCAAGTCTCAATGATATTACAACAGGATCTCAAGTCTCAATGATATTACAAGAAGGATCCAAGTCTCAATGATATTACAACAAGGATCCAATCTCAATGATATTACAACAAGGACCCAAGTCTCAATGATATACAGCAAGGATCCAAGTCTCAATGATATTACAACAAAGATCCAAGTCTCAATGATATTACAAAAGGATCCAAAGTCTCAATGATATTACAACAAGGACCCAAGTCTCAATGATATTACAACAAGGATCCAAGTCTCAATGATATAACAACAAAAACTCAAGTTTCAATGATATTTACAGCAAGAAACAGAGTATCAATGATACTACAAGAATGAACCAAGTCTCAAGTATATTACAATAAGGATTCAAGTCTCAATGATATTACAAGAAGGACCCAAGTCTCAATGATATTACAGCAAGGATTCAAGTCTCAATGATATTACAAGAAGGACCCAAGTCTCAAATTTATTACAGCAAGGTCCAAGTCTCAATGATATTACAACAATAACCCAAGTCTCAATGTTATTACAACAAGGACCAAGTCTCAATGATATTACAACAAGGACCCAAGTTTCTAATGATATAACAACAAGGATCCAAGTCTCAATGATATAACAGCAACGACCCAAGTCTCAATGATATTGCAACAAAAACTCGCGTCTCAATAATATAACGGCACGGACCCAAGTATGAATGATATTACAAGAAGGAACCAAGTCTCAAGTATATTACAACAAGGATTTAAGTCTCAATGATATTACAAGAAGGACCCAAGTCTCAAGGATATTACAGCAAGGATTCAAGACTCAATAATATTACAACAAGGACCAAGTCTCAATGATATTACAGCAAAGGACCCAAGTCTCAATGATATTACAAAAAGGACACAAGTCTCAATGATAGTACAAGAAGGATCCAAGTCTCAAGGATACTACAGATGAGATTCAACACTCAATGATATTACAAGAAGGACCCAAGTCTCAATTATATTAGAGCAAGGACCGAAGTCTCAATTATATTTCAACAATAACCCAAGTCTCAATGATATTACAACAAGGACCTAAGTCTCAATGATATTACAACAAGGACCCAAGTCTCAATGATATAACAACACGGATCCAAGTCTCAATGATATAACAGCAAGGACCCAAGTCTCAATGATATTGCAAGAAGGATTCAAATCTCAATAATATTACAACAAGTATCCAAGTCTCAATGATATAACAACAAGAACTCAAGTCTCAATGATAATCCAGCAAGGACTTAACTCTCAATGATATTACAAGAAGGACTCAAGTCTCAATGATATTACAACAAGGATTCAAGTTTCAATGATATTACAAGAAGGATCCATGTCTCAATTATATTACAGCAAGGACCCAAATCTCAATAATATTACAACAAAGACCCAAGTCTCAATCATAATACAACAAGGACCCAAGTTTCAATGAAATTAGAAGAAATATCCAAGTCTCAATGATATTACAACAAGAATCCAAGTCTCAATAATATTACAACAAGGATCCAACTCTGAACGATATTACAGCTAGGACCCAAGTCTCAATTATATTACAGCAAGGACCCAAGTCTCAATAATATTACAACAATGACCCAAGTCTCAATGATATAACAATACGAAACCAAGTCTCAATGATAATACAGCAAGGACCCAAGTCTCAATGATATTACAAGAAGGATCCAAGTCTCAATGATATTACAACAAGGATCCCAATCTCAATGATATTACAACAAGGACCCAAGTCTCAATGATATTACAGCAAGACCCAAGTCTCAATGATATTACAACAAGGATCCAAGTCTCAATGATATTACAACAGAAACTCAAGTCTAAATGATATTACAAGAAGGATCCAAGTCTCTATGATATTGCAACATGTATCCAAGTCTCAATGATATTACAACAAAAACTCAAATCTCAATGATATTACAGCAAGGACCCAAGTCTCAATGATATTACAACAAAAAACTCAAGTCTCAATGATATTACAAGAAGGATCCAAGTCTCAATGATATTACAACAAGGATCCAAGTCTCAATGATATTACAACAAGGACTCAAGTCTCAATGATATTACAGCAAGAATCCAAGTCTCAATGATATTACAACAAAGATCCAAGTCTCAATGATATTACAAAAAGGATCCAAAACTCAATGACATTACAACAAGGACCCAAGTCTCAATGATATTACAACAAGGATCCATGTCTGAATGATATAACAACAAAAAACTCAAGTCTCAATGATATTACAGCAAGGACCCAAGTCTCAATGATATTACAAGAAGGAACCAAGTCTCAATATATTACAACAAGGATCCAAGTCTCAATGATATTACAAGAAGGACCCAAGTCTCAATGATATTACAGCAAGGATTCAAGTCTCAATGATATTACAAGAAGGACCCAAGTCTCAAATTTATTACAGCAAGGTCCCAAGTCTCAATGATATTACAACAATAACCCAAGTCTCAATGATATTACAACAAGGACCTAAGTCTCAATGATATTACAACAAGGACCCAAGTCTCAATGATATTACAACAAGGATCCAAGTCTCAATGATATTACAGCAAGGACCCAAGTCTCAATGATATTACAACAAAAAACTCAAGTCTCAATAATATAACAGCAAGGACCCAAGTCTCAATGATATTACAAGAAGGAACCAAGTCTCAATGATATTACAACAAGGATCCAAGTCTCAATGATATTACAACAAGGACCCAAGTCTCAATGATATTACAGCAAGGATTCAAGTCTCAATGATATTACAACAAGGACCAAGTCTCAATGATATTACAGCAAGGACCCAAGTCTCAATGATATTACAAAAGGACACAAGTCTCAATGATAGTACAAGAAGGATCCAAGTCTCAAGGATACTACAGATGAGATTCAACACTCAATGATATTACAAGAAGGACCCAAGTCTCAATTATATTAGAGCAAGGACCGAAGTCTCAATGATATTACAACAATAACCCAAGTCTCAATGATATTACAACAAGGACCCAAGTCTCAATGATATTACAACAAGGACCCAAGTTTCAATGATATAACAACACGGATCCAAGTCTTAATGATATAACAGCAAGGACCCAAGTCTCAATGATATTGCAAGAAGGATTCAAATCTCAATAATATTACAACAAGTATCCAAGTCTCAATGATATAACAACAAGAACTCAAGTCTCAATGATAATCCAGCAAGGACTTAACTCTCATTGATATTACAAGAAGGACTCAAATCTCAAGGATATTACCACAAGGATTTAAGTTTCAATGATATTACAAGAAGGATCCATGTCTCAATTATATTACAGCAAGGACCCAAATCTCAATAATATTACAACAAAGACCCAAGTCTCAATCATAATACAACAAGGACCCAAGTTTCAATGAAATTAGAAGAAATATCCAAGTCTCAATGATATTACAACAAGAATCCAAGTCTCAATAATATTACAACAAGGATCCAACTCTGAACGATATTACAGCTAGGACCCAAGTCTCAATTATATTACAGCAAGGACCCAAGTCTCAATAATATTACAACAATGACCCAAGTCTCAATAATATAACAGCAACGACCCAAGTCTCAATGATATTACAAGAAGGACCCAAGTCTCAAGGATATTACAGCAAGGATTCAAGACTCAATGATATTAGAAGAAGGACCCAAGTCTCAAATTTATTACAGCAAGGTCCAAGTCTCAATGATATTACAACAATAACCCAAGTCTCAATGATATTACAACAAGGACCAAGTCTCAATGATATTACAACAAGGACCCAAGTCTCAATGATATAACAACAAGGATCCAAGTCTCAATGATATAACAGCAAGGACCCAAGTCTCAATGATATTGCAACAAAAACTCAAGTCTCAATAATATAACGGCACGGACCCAAGTATCAATGATATTACAAGAAGGAACCAAGTCTCAAGTATATTACAACAAGGATTCAAGTCTCAATGATATTACAAGAAGGACCCAAGTCTCAAGGATATTACAGCAAGGATTCAAGACTCAATGATATTACAAGAAGGACCCAAGTCTCAAATTTATTAGAGCAAGGTCCCAAGTCTCAATGATATTACAACAATAACCCATGTCTCAATGTTATTACAACAAGGACCCAAGTCTCAATGATATTACAACAAGGAACCAAGTTTCAATGATATAACAACACGGATCCAAGTCTCAATGATATAACAGCAAGGACCCAAGTCTCAATGATATTGCAAGAAGGATTCAAATCTCAATAATATTACAACAAGTATCCAAGTCTCAATGATATAAAACAAGAACTCAAATCTCAATGATAAATCCAGCAAGGACCTAACAATCATTGATATTACAAGAAGGACTCAAGTCTCAAGGATATTACAACAAGGATTTAAGTTTTAATGATATTACAAGAAGGATCCAAGTCTCAATGATATTACAGCAAGGACCCAAATCTCAATGATATTACAACAAAGACCCAAGTCTCAATGATATTACAACAAGGACCCAAGTCTCAATGATATTAGAACAAATATCCAAGTCTCAATGATATTACAACAAGGATCCAAGTCTCAATGATATTACAACAAGGATCCAAGTCTCAATGATATTACAGCAAGGACCCAAGTCTCAATGATATTACAGCAAGGACCCAAGTCTCAAAATATTACAACAAGGACCCAAGTCTCAATGATATTACAACAATGACCCAAGTCTCAATAATATAACAGCAACGACCCAAGTCTCAATGATATTACAAGAAGACCCAAGTCTCAATGATATTACAATAAGAACCCAAATCTCAATGATATTACAACAAGGACCCAAGTCTCAATGATATTACAGCAATTAATCAAGTCTCAATGATATTACAACAAGGACCCAAGTCTCAATGATATTACAGCAAGGACCCAAGTCTCAATGATATTACAAGAAGGACCCAAGTCTCAATGATATTACAACAAGGATCCAAGTCTCAATGATATTACAACAAGTACCCAAGTCTCAATGATATTACAACAAAAACTCAAATCTCAATGATATTACAGCAAGGACCCAACTCAATGATATTACAACAAAAACTCAAGTCTCAATGATATTACAAGAAGGATCCAAGTCTCAATGATATTACAACAAGGATCCAAATCTCAATGATATTATAACAAGGATCCAAGTCTCAATGATATTACAAGAAGGATCCAAGTCTCAATGATATTACAGCAAGGATCCAAGTCTCAATGATATTACAACAAGGACCCAAGTCTCAATGATATTACAGCAAAGATCCAAGTCTCAATGATATTACAACAAGGAACCAAGTCTCAATGATATTACAAAGGATCCAAGTCTCAATGATATTACAACAAGGATTAAAGTCTCAATGATATTACAACGGATCCAAGTCTCAATAATATAACAGCAAGGACCCAAGTCTCAATGATATTACAACAAGGACCCAAGTCTCAATGATATTACAACAAGAATCCAAGTCTCAATGATATTACAATAAGGATCCAAGTCTCAATGATATTACAACAAGAATCCAAGTCTCAATGATATTACAACAAGGATCCAAGTCTCAATGATATTACAACAAGGATCCAAGTCTCAATGATATTACAACAAGGGACCAAGTCTCAATGATATTACAGTAAGGACCCAAATCTCAATGATATTACAACAAGAACCAAAGTCTCAATGATATTACAACAAGGATCCAAGTCTCAATGATATAACAACAAAAAACTCAAGTCTCAATGATATTACAGCAAGGATAAAAGTCTCAATGATATTGCAACAAAAACTCAAGTCTTAATAATATAACAGCAAGGATTCAAGTCTCAATAATATTACAGCAAGAATCCAATTCTCAATAATATTACAATAAAGATCCAAGTCTCAATGTTATTACAAAAAGGATCCAAAACTCAATGATATTACAACAAGGACCCAAGTCTCAATGATATTACAACAAGGACCCAAGTCTCAATGATATTACAACAAGGATCGATGTCTTAATGATATAACAACAAAAACTCAAGTTTCAATGATATTTACAGCAAGAAACAGAGTATCAATAATACTACAAGAATGAACCAAGTCTCAAGTATATTACAACAAGGATTCAAGTCTCAATGATATTACAAGAAGGACCCAAGTCTCAAGGATATTACAGCAAAGATTCAACACTCAATGATATTACAAGAAGGACCCAAGTCTCAATTATATTAGAGCAAGGACCGAAGTCTCAATTATATTACAACAATAACCCATTTCTCATTGTTATTACAACAAGGACCTAAGTCTCAATGATATTAAAACAAGGACCCAAGTTTCAATGATATTACAACAAGGATCCAAGTCTCAATGATATAACAGCAAGGACCCAAGTCTCAATGATATTGCAAGAAGGATTCAAATCTCAATGATATTACAACAAGGATCCAAGTCTCAATGATATAACAACAAGAACTCAAGTCTCAATGATAATCCAGCAAGGACTTAACTCTCATTGATATTACAAGAAGGACTCAAATCTCAAGGATATTACCACAAGGATTTAAGTTTCAATGATATTACAAGAAGGATCCATGTCTCAATTATATTACAGCAAGGACCCAAATCTCAATAATATTACAACAAAGACCCAAGTCTCAATCATAATACAACAAGGACCCAAGTTTCAATGATATTACAACAAATATCCAAGTCTCAATGATATTACAACAAGAATCCAAGTCTCAATAATATTACAACAAGGATCCAACTCTGAACGATATTACAGCTAGGACCCAAGTCTCAATTATATTACAGCAAGGACCCAAGTCTCAATAATATTACAACAATGACCCAAGTCTCAATAATATAACAGCAACGACCCAAGTCTCAATGATATTACCAGAAGGACCCAAGTCTCAATGATATTACAGCAAGGATTCAAGTCTCAATGATATTACAAGAAGGACCCAAGTCTCAAATTTATTACAGCAAGGTCCAAGTCTCAATGATATTACAACAAGAACCCAAGTCTCAATGATATTACAACAAGGACCAAGTCTCAATGATATTACAACAAGGACCCAAGTCTCAATGATATTAGTAAACAAGGATCCAAGTCTCAATGATATTAACAGCAAGGACCCAAGTCTCAATGATATTGCAACAAAAACTCAAGTCTCAATAATATAACGGCACGGACCCAAGTATCAATGATATTACAAGAAGGAACCAAGTCTCAAGTATATTACAACAAGGATTTAAGTCTCAATGATATTACAAGAAGGACCCAAGTCTCAAGGATATTACAGCAAGGATTCAAGACTCAATGATATTAGAAGAAGGACCCAAGTCTCAAATTTATTAGAGCAATGTCCCAAGTCTCAATTATATTACAACAATAACCCATGTCTCAGTGTTATTATAACAAGGACCTAAGACTCAATGATATTAGAACAAGGAACCAAGTTTCTATGATATAACAACACGGATCCAAGTCTTAATGATATAACAGCAAGGACTCAAGTCTCAATGATATTGCAAGAAGGATCCAAATCTCAATGATATTACAACAAGTATCCAAGTCTCAATGATATAACAACAAGAACTCAAATCTCAATGATAATCCAGCAAGGACCTAACAATCATTGATATTACAAGAAGGACTCAAGTTTTAATGATATTACAAGAAGGATCCAAGTCTCAATTATATTACAGCAAGGACCCAAATCTTAATCATATTACAGCAATGACCCAAGTCTCAATAATATTACAACAAGGACCCAAGTCTCAATGAATATTACAACAAGGAAAGTCTCAATGATATTACAACAAGGATCCAAGTCTCAATATATTACAACAAGGATCCAAGTCTCAATGATATTACAGCAAGGATCCAAGTCTCAATTATATTACAGCAAGGACCCAAGTTTCAAAATATTATTACAACAATGACCCAAGTCTCAATAATATTACAACAATGACCCAAGTCTCAATAATATAACAGCAACGACCCAACTCTCAATAATATTACAATAAGAACCCAAATCACAACGATATTACCACAACGACCCAAGTCTTAATGATATTATAGCCATTAATCAAGTCTCTATGATATTACAACAAGGACCCATGCCTCAGTGATATTACAGCAAGGACCCAAGCCTCAATAATATTACCAGAAGGACCCAAGTCTCAATGATATTACAACAAGGATCCAAGTCTCAATGATATTGGAACAAGTACCAAAGTCTGAATGATATTACAACAAAAACTCAAATCTCAATGATATTACAGCAAGGACCCAACTCACTGATATTACAACAAAACTCAAGTCTGAATTTTATTTCAAGAAGGATCCAAGTCTCAATGATATTACAACAAGGATCCAAATCTCAATGACATTATAACAAGGATGAAAGTCTAAATGATATTACAACAAGATCCAAGTCTCAATGATATTAGAACAAGGACCCTTGTCTCAATCATATTACAGCAAAGATCCAAGTTTCATTAATATTACAACAAGGAACCAAGTCTCAATGATATTACAACAAGGATCAAAGTCTCAATGATATTACAACAAGGATTAAAGACTAAATGTTATTATAACGGATTCAAGTCTCAATAATATAAGAGCAAGGACCCAAGTCTTAATAATATTGCAACAATGACCCAAGTCTCAATGATATTACAACAAGAATCCAATTCTCAACAATATTACAATAAGGATAAAGGAGCAATGTTATTACAACAAGAATACAATTCTCAATAATATTACAATAAGGATTCAAGTATCAATATTATCACAACACGAACCGAAGTGTCAATGATATTACAACAAGGATCCAAGTCTCAATAATATTACAGCAAGGATCCAAGACTCAATAATATTACAACAAGGGACTAAGTCTCAATGTTATTACAGTAACTTCCCAAATCTCAATGATATTACAACAAGAACCAAAGTCTCAATGATATTACAACAAGGATCCATGTCTGAATGATATAACAACAAAAACTCAAGTCTCAGTGATATTTACAGCAAGGATAAAGTCTCAATGATATTGCAGCAAAAAACTCAAGTCTCAATAATATAAAAGCAAGGACCCAAGTATCAATGATATTACAACAAAAACTCAAGTCTAAATGATATTACAAGAAGGATACAAGTCTCAATGATATTAGGATTCATATCTCAATGATATTACATCAAGGACCCAAGTCTCAATAATATTACAGCAAGAATCCAATTCTCAATAATATTACAATAAGGATCCAAGTCTCAATGTTATTACAACAAGGATCCAAAACTCAATGATATTACAACAAGGATCCAAGTCTCAATGATATTACAACAAGGATCCAAAGCTCAATGATATTACAACAAGGACCCAAGTCTGAATAATATTGCAACAAGTATCCAGGTCTCAATGATAGTACAACAAGAATTCATGAATAAATTATATTACACCAAGGACCAAGATCTCAATGATATTACAACAAGGATCCATGTCTGAATGATATAACAACAAAAACTCAAGTTTCAATGATATTTACAGCAAGGACCAAGTCTCAATGATATTACAACAAAAAACTCAAGTCTCAATAATATAACAGCACGGACCCAAGTCTCAATGATATTACAGCAAGGATTCAAGTCTCAATGATATTACAAGAAGGACCCAAGTCTCAAGGATATTACAGCAAGGATTCAAGACTCAATGATATTAGAAGAAGGACCCAAGTCTCAAATATATTAGAGCAAGGTCCGAAGTCTCAATTATATTTCAACAATAACCCATGTCTCAGTGTTATTACAACAAGGACCTAAGGTTCAATGATATTAGAACAAGGACCCAAGTTTCTATGATATAACAACACGGATCCAAGTCTTAATGATATAACAGCAAGGACCCAAGTCTCAATGATATTACAACAAGTATCCAAGTCTCAATGATATAACAAAAAGAACTCAAATCTCAATGATAATCCAGCAAGGACCTAACAATCATTGATATTACAAGAAGGACTCAAGTCTCAAGGATATTACAACAAGGATTTAAGTTTTAATGATATTACAAGAAGGATCCAAGTCTCAATTATATTACAGCAAGGACCCAAATCTTAATAATATTACAACAAAGACCCAAGTCTCAATCTTAATACAACAAGGACCCAAGTTTCAATGATATAAGAACAAATATCCAAGTCTCAATGATATTACAACAAGGATCCAAGTCTCAATAATATTACAACAAGGATCTAACTCACAAGGATATTACAGCTAGGACCCAAGTCTCAATTATATTACAGCAATAACCCAAGTCTAAATAATATTACAACAATGACCCAAGTCTCAATAATATAACAGCAACGACCCAAGTCTCAATGATATTACAAGAAGAGCCCAAACTCAATAATATTACAATAAGAACCCAAATCACAACGATATTACAACAACGACCCAAGTCTTAATGATATTATAGCCATTAATCAAGTCTCAATGATATTACAACAAGGACCCAAGCCTCAGTGATATTACAGCAAGGACCCAAGTCTCAATGATATTACCAGAAGGACCCAAGTCACAAGGATATTACGACAAGGATCCAAGCCTCAATGATATTGGAACAAATACCCAAGTCTGAATGATATTACAACAAAAACTCAAATCTCAATGATATTACAGCAAGGATTCAACTCTCAGTGATATTAAAACAAAAACTCAAGTCTCAATTTTATTACAAGAAGGATCCAAGTCTCAATGATATTACAACAAGGATCAAAATCTCAATGACATTATAACAAGGATCAAAGTCTCAATGATATTACAACAAGATCCAAGTCTCAATGATATTACAAGAAGGATCCAAGTCTCAATTATATTACAGCAAGGATCCAAGTCTCAATGATATTACAACAAGGACCCAAGTCTCAATGATATAACAACACGGATCCAAGTCTCAATGATATTACAACAAGGATTTAAGTCAAAATGTTATTATAACGGATTCAAGTCTCAATAATATAACAGCAAGGACCCAAGTGTTAATAATATTGCAACAATGACCCAAGTCTCAATGATATTACAACAAGGACACAAGTCTCCATGATATTAGAATAAGGATCCAAGTCTCAATGATATTACAGCAAAAATCCAATTCTCAATAATATTACAATAAGGAACCAAGTCTCAATGTTATTACAACAAGGACCGAAGTGTCAATGATATTACAACAAGGATCCAAGTCTCAATAATATTACAACAAGGGACTAAGTCTCAATGTTATTACCGTAAGGGCCCAAATCTCAATGATATTACAAAAAGGACCCAAGTCTCAATGATAGTACAAAAAGGATCCAAAGCTCAATGATATTACAACAAGGATCCAGGTCTCAATGATAGTAAAACAAGAAACCAATTCTCAACAATATTACAATAAGGATCCAAGTATCAATGTTATTACAACAAGAATCCAATTCTTAATAATATTACAATAAGGATCCAAGTATCAATGTTATCACAACACGAACCGAAGTGTGAATGATATTACAGCAAGGATCCAAGACTCAATAATATTACAACAAGGGACTAAGTCTCAATGTTATTACAGTAAGTTCCCAAATCTCAATGATATTACAGCAAGGATCCAATCCTGAATGATATAACAACAAAAACTCAAGTCTCAGTGATATTTACAGCAAGGACAAAAGTCTCAATTATATTGCAACAAAAACTCAAGTCTCAATAATATAACAGCAAGGATTCAAGTATCAATTATATTACAACAAAAAACTCAAGACTAAATGATATTACAAGAAGGATCCAAGTCTCAATGATATTACAACAAGGATCACAGTCTCAATGATATTGCAACATGTATCCAAGTCTCAATGATATTACAACAAAAACTCAAATCTCAATGATATTAGAGCAAAGACCCATGTATCAATGATATTACAACAAAAACTCAAGTGTAAATGATATTACAAGAAGGATCCAAGTCTCAATGATATTACAACAAGGATCCATATCTCAATGATATTACAACAAGGACACTAATTTCAATGATATTATAACAAGGAAACAAGTCTCAATGATATTACAACAAGGATCCAAGTCTCAATGTTATTATAACACGGAACCAAATTTCAATATAATAACAGCAACGACCGAACTCTCAATGATATTACAAGAAAGACCCAAGTCTCAATGATATTACAAGAAGGATTCAAGTCTCAATGATATTACAACAAGGACACTAATTTCAATGATATTATAACAAGGAAACAAGTCTCAATGATATTACAACAAGGATCCAAGTCTCAATGTTATTATAACACGGACCCAAGTCTCAATATAGTAACAGCAACGACCCAACTCTCAATGATATTACAGGAAGGAATCAAGTCTCAATTATATAAAAAGAAGGACTCAAGTCTCAAGGATATTACAAGCATTCAAGTTTTCATGATATTACAAGAAGAATCCAAGTCTCAATTATATTACAGCAAGGAAACAAATCTCAATAATATCACAACAAAGACAAAAATCTCAATGATAATACAACAAGGACCCAAGTCTCAATGATTTTACAACAAGGACCCTAATCTCAATGATATTATAACAAGGAACCAATTCTCAATGATATTACAAGAAAGATCCAAGTCTCAATGTTATTATAACAGGGACCCAAGTCTCAATATAATGACAGCAACGACCCAACTCTCAATGATATTATAAGAAGGACCAAGTCTCAAGGATATTACAACAAGGATTCAAGTCTCAATGATATTACAAAAAACAAGAGTCTCAAATATATTACAACAATGATCCAAGTCTAAGTGATATTACAGCAATGACCCAAGTCTCAATGATATTACAGAAGGAACCAAGTCTCAAGGATTTACAACAAGGACCCAAGTCTCAATGATATAACAATACGAAACCAAGTCTCAATGATAATACAGCAAGGACCCAAGTCTCAATGATATTACAAGAAGGAACCAAGTCTCAATGATATTACAACAATGATCCATATCTCAATGATATTACATCAAGGACCCAAGTCTCAATAATATTACAGCAATAATCCAATTCTCAATGATATTACAATAAGGATCCAAGTCTCAATGATATTACAACAAAACTCAAGTCTAAATGATATTACAAGAAGGATCCAAGTCTCTATGATATTGCAACATGTATCCAAGTCTCAATGATATTACAGCAAGGACCCAAGTCTCAATGATATTACAACAAAAACTCAAGTGTAAATGATATTACAAGAAGGATCCAAGTCTCAATGATATTACAACAAGGATCCATATCTCAATGATATTACATCAAGGACCCAAGTCTCAATAATATTACAGCAAGAATCCAAATCTCAATAATATTACAACAAAGACCCAAGTCTCAATCATAATACAACAAGGACCCAAGTTTCAATGAAATTAGAAGAAATATCCCAGTCTCAATGATATTACAACAAGAATCCAATTCTCAACAATATCACAATAAGGATAAAGGAGCAATGTTATTACAACAAGAATACAATTCTCAATAATATTACAATAAGGATTCAAGTATCAATATTATCACAACACGAACCGAAGTGTCAATGATATTACAACAAGGATCCAAGTCTCAATAATATTACAGCAAGGATCCAAGACTCAATAATATTACAACAAGGGACTAAGTCTCAATGTTATTACAGTAACTTCCCAAATCTCAATGATATTACAATAAGAACCAAAGTCTCAATGATATTACAACAAGGATCCATGTCTGAATGATATAACAACAAAAACTCAAGTCTCAGTGATATTTACAGCAAGGATAAAAGTCTCAATGATATTGCAACAAAAACTCAAGTCTCAATAATATAAAAGCAACGACCCAAGTATCAATGATATTACAACAAAAACTCAAGTCTAAATGATATTACAAGAAGGATACAAGTCTCAATGATATTAGGATTCATATCTCAATGATGTTACATCAAGGACCCAAGTCTCAATAATATTACAGCAAGAATCCAATTCTCAATAATATTACAATAAGGATCCAAGTCTCAATCCTATTACAATAAGGATCCAAAACTCAATGATATTACAACAAGGATCCAAGTCTCAATGATATTACAACAAGGATCGAAAGCTCAATGATATTACAACAAGGACCCAAGTCTGAATAATATTGCAACAAGTATCCAGGTCTCAATGATAGTACAACAAGAATTCATGAATAAATTATATTACACCAAGGACCAAGATCACAATGATATTACAACAAGGATCCATGTCTGAATGATATAACAACAAAAACTCAAGTTTCAATGATATTTACAGCAAGGACCTAAGTCTCAATGATATTTCAACAAAAACTCAAGTCTCAATAATATAACGGCACGGACCCAAGTATCAATGATATTACAGCAAGGATTCAAGACTCAATGATATTACAAGAAGGACCCAAGTCTCAAGGATATTACAGCAAGGATTAAAGAATCAATGATATTAGAAGAAGGTCCCAAGTCTCAAATCTATTAGAGCAAGGTCCGAAGTCTCAATTATATTTCAACAATAACCCATGTCTCAGTGTTATTACAACAAGGACCTAAGGTTCAATGATATTAGAACAAGGACCCAAGTTTCTATGATATAACAACACGGATCCAAGTCTTAATGATATAACAGCAAGGACCCAAATCTCAATGATATTACAACAAGTATTTAAGTCTCAATTATATAACAAAAAGAACTCAAATCTCAATGATAATCCAGCAAGGACCTAACAATCATTGATATTACAAGAAGGACTCAAGTCTCACGGGTATTAAAACAAGGATTTAAGTTTTGATGATATTACAAGAAGGATCCAAGTCTCAATTATATTACAGCAAGGACCCAAATCTTAATAATATTACAACAAAGACCCAAGTCTCAATCTTAATACAACAAGGACCCAAGTTTCAATGATATAAGAACAAATATCCAAATCTCAATGATATTACAACAAGGATCCAAGTCTCAATAATATTACAACAAGGATCTAACTCACAAGGATATTACAGCTAGGACCCAAGTCTCAATTATATTACAGCAATAACCCAAGTCTAAATAATATTACAACAATGACCCAAGTCTCAATAATATAACAGCAACGACCCAACTCTCAATGATATTACAAGAAGAGCCCAAACTCAATAATATTACAATAAGAACCCAAATCACAACGATATTACAACAACGACCCAAGTCTTAATGATATTATAGCCATTAATCAAGTCTCAATGATATTACAACAAGGACCCAAGCCTCAGTGATATTACAGCAAGGACCCAAGTCTCAATGATATTACCAGAAGGACCCAAGTCACAAGGATATTACGACAAGGATCCAAGCCTCAATGATATTGGAACAAATACCCAAGTCTGAATGATATTACAACAAAAACTCAAATCTCAATGATATTACAGCAAGGATTCAACTCTCAGTGATATTAAAACAAAAACTCAAGTCTCAATTTTATTACAAGAAGGATCCAAGTCTCAGAGATATTACAACAAGGATCAAAATCTCAATGACATTATAACAAGGATCAAAGTCTCAATGATATTACAACAAGATCCAAGTCTCAATGATATTACAAGAAGGATCCAAGTCTCAATTATATTACAGGAAGGATCCAAGTCTCAATGATATTACATCAAGGACCCAAGTCTCAATGATATAACAACACGGATCCAAGTCTCAATGATATTACAACAAGGATTTAAGTCAAAATGTTATTATAACGGATTCAAGTCTCAATAATATAACAGCAAGGACCCAAGTGTTAATAATATTGCAACAATGACCCAAGTCTCAATGATATTACAACAAGGACACAAGTCTCCATGATATTAGAATAAGGATCCAAGTCTCAATGATATTACAGCAAAAATCCAATTCTCAATAATATTACAATAAGGAACCAAGTCTCAATGTTATTACAACAAGGACCGAAGTGTCAATGATATTACAACAAGGATCCAAGTCTCAATAATATTACAACAAGGGACTAAGTCTCAATGTTATTACCGTAAGGGCCCAAATCTCAATGATATTACAAAAAGGACCCAAGTCTCAATGATAGTACAAAAAGGATCCAAAGCTCAATGATATTACAACAAGGATCCAGGTCTCAATGATAGTAAAACAAGAAACCAATTCTCAACAATATTACAATAAGGATCCAAGTATCAATGTTATTACAACAAGAATCCAATTCTTAATAATATTACAATAAGGATCCAAGTATCAATGTTATCACAACACGAACCGAAGTGTCAATGATATTACAGCAAGGATCCAAGACTCAATAATATTACAACAAGGGACTAAGTCTCAATGTTATTACAGTAAGTTCCCAAATCTCAATGATATTACAGCAAGGATCCAATCCTGAATGATATAACAACAAAAACTCAAGTCTCAGTGATATTTCCAGCAAGGACAAAAGTCTCAATTATATTGCAACAAAAACTCAAGTCTCAATAATATAACAGCAAGGATTCAAGTATCAATTATATTACAACAAAAACTCAAGACTAAATGATATTACAAGAAGGATCCAAGTCTCAATGATATTACAACAAGGATCACAGTCTCAATGATATTGCAACATGTATCCAAGTCTCAATGATATTACAACAAAAACTCAAATCTCAATGATATTAGAGCAAAGACCCATGTATCAATGATATTACAACAAAAACTCAAGTGTAAATGATATTACAAGAAGGATCCAAGTCTCAATGATATTACAACAAGGATCCATATCTCAATGATATTACAACAAGGACACTAATTTCAATGATATTATAACAAGGAAACAAGTCTCAATGATATTACGACAAGGATCCAAGTCTCAATGTTATTATAACACGGAACCAAATTTCAATATAATAACAGCAACGACCGAACTCTCAATGATATTACAAGAAAGACCCAAGTCTCAATGATATTACAAGAAGGATTCAAGTCTCAATGATATTACAACAAGGACACTAATTTCAATGATATTATAACAAGGAAACAAGTCTCAATGATATTACAACAAGGATCCAAGTCTCAATGTTATTATAACACGGACCCCAGTCTCAATATAGTAACAGCAACGACCCAACTCTCAATGATATTACAGGAAGGAATCAAGTCTCAATTATATAAAAAGAAGGACTCAAGTCTCAAGGATATTACAAGCATTCAAGTTTTCATGATATTACAAGAAGAATCCAAGTCTCAATTATATTACAGCAAGGAAACAAATCTCAATAATATCACAACAAAGACAAAAATCTCAATGATAATACAACAAGGACCCAAGTCTCAATGATTTTACAACAAGGACCCTAATCTCAATGATATTATAACAAGGAACCAATTCTCAATGATATTACAAGAAAGATCCAAGTCTCAATGTTATTATAACAGGGACCCAAGTCTCAATATAATGACAGCAACGACCCAACTCTCAATGATATTATAAGAAGGACCAATTCTCAAGGATGTTATAACAAGGATTGAAGTCTCAATGATATTAGAAAAAAACAAGAGTCTCAAATATATTACAACAATGATCCAAGTCTAAGTGATATTACAGCAATGACCCAAGTCTTAATGATATTACCAGAAGGAACCAAGTCACAAGGTTTTACAACAAGGACCCAAGTCTCAATGATATAACAACACGAAACCAAGTCTCAATGATAATACAGCAAGGACCCAAGTCTCAATGATATTACAAGAAGGAACCAAGTCTCAATGATATTACAACAATGATCCATATCTCAATGATATTACATCAAGGACCCAAGTCTCAATAATATTACAGCAATAATCCAATTCTCAATGATATTACAATAAGGATCCAAGTCTCAATGATATTACAACAAAAACTCAAGTCTAAATGATATTACAAGAAGGATCCAAGTCTCTATGATATTGCAACATGTATCCAAGTCTCAATGATATTACAGCAAGGACCCAAGTCTCAATGATATTACAACAAAAACTCAAGTGTAAATGATATTACAAGAAGGATCCAAGTCTCAATGATATTACAACAAGGATCCATATCTCAATGATATTACATCAAGGACCCAAGTCTCAGTAATAATACAGCAAGAATCCAAATCTCAATAATATTACAACAAAGACCCAAGTCTCAATCATAATACAACAAGGACCCAAGTTTCAATGAAATTAGAAGAAATATCCCAGTCTCAATGATATTACAACAAGAATCCAAGTCTCAATAATATTACAACAAGGATCCAAGTCTCAATAATATTACAACAATGACCCAAGTCTCAATAATATAACAGCAACGACCCAAGTCTCAATGATATTACCAGAAGGACCCAAGTCACAAGGATATTACAACAAGGACCCAAGTCTCAATGATATAACAACACGGATCCAAGTCTCAATGATATTACAACAAGGACCTATGTCACAAGGTTTTACAATAAGGACCCAAGTCTCAATGATTATACAGCAAGGACCCAAGTCTCAATGATATTACAAGAAGGATCAAAGTCTCAATGATGTTGCAACATGTATCCAAGTCTCAATGATATTACAACAAAAACTCAAATCTCAATGATATTACACCAAGGACCCAAGTCTCAATGATATTGCAACAAGAACTCAAGTCTTAATAATATAAAAGCACGGACCCAAGTATCAATGATATTACAAGAAGGAACCAAGTCTCAAGTATATTACAACAAGGATTCAAGTTTTAATGATATTACAAGAAGGACCCAAGTCTCAAGGATATTACAGCAATGATTCAAGACTCAATGATATTACAAGAAGTACCCAAGTCTCAAATATATTAGAGCAAGGTCCCAAGTTTCAATTATAATACAACATTAACCCATGTCTCAGTGTTATTACAACAAGGACCTAAGTCTCAATTATATTAGAACAAGGACTCAAGTTTCTATGATATAACAACACGGATCCAAGTCTTAATGATATAACAGCAAGGACCCAAGTCTTAATGATATTGAAAGAAGGATCCAAATCTCAATGATATTACACAAATTATCCAAGACTCAATAATATAACAAGAAGAATTCATATCTCAATGATAATCCAGCAAGGACCTAACAATCACTGATATTAGAAGAAGGACTCAAGTCTCAAGGATATTACAACAAGGATTTACGTTTTAATGATATTACAAGAAGGGTCCAAGTCTCAATTCTATTACAGTAAGGACCAAAATCTTAATAATATGACAACAAAAACCCAAGTTTCAATCATAATACAACAAGGACCCAAGTTTCAAATTATTATTACAACAATGACCCAAGTCTCAATAATATAACAGCAACGACCCAACTCTCAATGATATTACAAGAAGAGACCAAGCTCAATAATATTACAAGAAGAACCCAAATCACAACGATATTACAACAACGACCCAAGTCTTAATGATATTATGGCCATAAATCAAATCTCAATGATATTACAACAAGGACCCAAGCCTCATTGATATTACAACAAGAACCAAGTCCCAATGATAATACAAGAATGATCCAAGTCTCAATTATATTACAGCAAGGATCCAAGTCTCAATAATATTACAACAAGGAGCCAAGTCTCAATCACATTACAGCAAAGATCCAAGTTTCATTAATATTACAACAAGGAACCAAATCTCAATGATACTACAATAAGGATCCAAGTTTCAATGATATTACAACAAGGATTTAGGTCTAAATGTTATTATAACGGATTCAAGTCTCAATGATATTACAACAAGGATTTAGGTCTAAATGTTATTATAACCGATTCAAGTCTCAATAATATAACAGCAAGGACACAAGTCTCCGTGATATTACAATAAGGATCCAAGTATCAATGTTATTACAAGAAAAATCCAATTCTCAATAATATTACAATAAGGATCCAAGTATCAATATTATCACAACACGAACCGAAGTGTCAATGATATTACAACAAGGATCCAAGTCTCAATAATATTACATCATGGATCCAAATCTCAATGATATTAGAGCAAGGACTAGTGTCTCAATAATACTACAACAAGGATTCATGTCTGAATGTTATAACAACAAAAACTCAAATATCAGTGATATTTACAGCAAGGACAAAAGTCTCAATGATATTGCAACAAAAACTCAAGTCTCAATAATATAACAGCACGGACCCAATTATCAATGATATTACAAGAAGGAACCAAGTCTTAAGTATATTAAAACAAGGATTCAAGTCTCAATGATATTACAAGAAGGACCCAAGTTTCAAGGATATTACTGCAAGGATTCAAGACTCAATGATATTACAAGAAGAATCCAAGTCTCAATTATATTACAGCAAGGATCCAAGTCTCAATGATATTACAACAAGGACCCAAGACTCAATGATATTACGACAAAAACTTAAGTCTCAATAATATCACAGCAAAGACCAAAGTCTCAATCATTATGCAGCAAAGATCCAAGTTTCATTAATATTACAACAAGGAACCAAATCTCAATGATATTACAATAAGGAAACAAGTCTCAATGATATTACAACAAGGATTTAAGTCTAAACGTTATTATAACGGATTCAAGTCTCAATTATATTATAGCAAGGACCCAAGTCTCAATTTTATTACAACAATAACCCACGTCTCAGTGTTATTACAACAAGGACCTAAGTCTCAATGATATTAGAACAAGGACCCAAGTTTGTATGATATTACAACACGGATCCAAGTCTTAATGATATAACAGCAAGGATCCAAGTCTCAATGATATTGCAAGAAGGATCCAAATCTCAATGATATTACAACAAGGATGCAAGTCTCAATGATATTATAAGAAGGACCAAGTCTCAAGGATATTACAACAAGGATTGAAGTCTCAATGATATTACAAGAAAGACCCAAGTCTCAATTATATTACAGCAAGGACCCAATTCTCAATAATATTACAACAATGATCCAAATCTCACTGATATTACAACAAGGACCCAAGTCCCAATGATATTACAAGATGGACCCAAGTCTCAAGGATATTACAACAAGGACCCAAGTCCCAATGATCTAACAACACAGATCCAAGTCTCAATGATAATACAGCAAGGACCCAAGTCTCAATGATATTACAAGAAGGATCCAAGTCTGAACGATATTACAACAAGGATCCAAGTCTCAATGATATTGCAACATGTATCCAAGTCTCAATGATATTACAACAAAAACTCAAATCTCAATGATATTACAGCAAGAACCCAAGTTTCAATGACATTACAACAAAAACTCAAGTTTTAATGATATTACAAGAGGGATCCAAATCTCAATGATATTACAACAAGCATTTAAGTGTCAATGTTATTATACCGGATTCAAGTCTCAATAATATAACAGCAAGGACCCAACTCTCAATGATATTACCAGAAGGATCCAAGTCACAAGGATATTACAACAAGGACCCAAGTCTCAATGATATAACAACACGGATCCAAGACTCAATGATATTACAACAAGGATTTAAGTTTAAATGTTATTATAACGGATTCAAGAGTCAATAATATAAAACCAACGACACAACTCTCAATGATATTACAAGAAGGTCCCAAGCTCAATAATATTACAAGAAGAACCCAAATCACAATGATATTACAACAAGTATCCAAGTCTCAGTGATATTAGAACAAGGATCCAAATTTCAATGATATTACAAGAAGAATCCAAGTCTAAATATTATTACAACAAGAATCCATGTCTGAATGATATAACAACAAAAATTCAACTCTCAATAATATAACAGCAAAAACTCAATTCTTAATGATATTACAAGAAGGACGAAGTCTCAATGATATTACAGCAAGGACCCAAGTATCAATGATATTGCAAAAAAAATTCAAGTTACAATAATCTATCAGCAAGAACCCAAGTCTCAATGACATTACAAGAAGGACACAAGTCACAGGGATATTAGAACAACGAACTTAGTCTCAATGATAAAATAGGACGGATTGAAGTCTTAATGATATTACAACAAAAACTCAAATCTCAATGATGTTACAACAAAAACTCAAGTCTCAATGATATTACAACAAGGATCCAAATCTCAATGATATTACAGCAAGGACCCAAATCTCAATGACATAACAACAAGTATCAAAGACGCAATTATATTACAGCAAGGATCCAAGTCTCAATGATAGTACAACAAGGACCCAAGTCTCAATGATATTACTACAAAAACTTAAGTCTCAATAATATCACAGCAAAGACCCAAGTATCAAAAATATTACAACAAGGATTTAAGTCTCCATGTTGTTATAATATAGGATTCAAGTCTCAATAAAATAACAGCAAGTACCCAAGTCTTAATAATACTGCAACAATGACACAAGTCTCAGTGTTATTACAAGAAGGACCCAAGTCTCAATTATATTACAGCAAAGACCCAAGTCTCAATAATACTACAACAAGGATCCAAGTCTCAGTGATATTACAACAAAGACCCAAGTCTCAATGATATTAGAACAAGGACCCAAGCCTCAGTGATATTACAGCAAGTCCCCAAGTATCAATGATATTACAAGAAGAACCCAAGTCACAAGGATATTACAAGAAGGACCCAAGTCTCAATGATATTAGAAGAAGGATCCAAGTCTCAATGATATTGCAATATGTATCCAAGACTCAATGATCTTACAACAAGGATTCAAGTCTCAATGATATTACAAGAAGGATCCAAGTCTCAATTATATCACAGCAAGGATCCAAGTCTCAATTATATTAAAACATAGGGCCCAAGTCTCAATGATATTACTACAAAAACTTAAGTCTCAATAATATTACAGCAAAGACTCAAGTCTCATTGATATTACAACAAGAACTCAACTCTCAATGACATTGCAACAAAAACTCAAGTCTCAATAAAATAACAGCAAAGACCCAAGTCTCAATGATGTTATAACGAATTCAAGTCTCAATAATATAATAGCAAGAACCCAACTCTTAATGATATTACAATAAGTATCCAAGTCTCAATGATATTAAAACAAGGATTTAAGTCTCAATATTATTATAACGGATTAAAGTCTCAATAATATAACAGCAATGACCCAACTATCAATGATATTCCAAGAAGGACCCACGTCTGAATTATATTACAGAAAGGACCGAAGTCTGAATAATATTGCAACAATGATCCAAGTGACAGTGATATTACAATAAGGACCCAAGTCTCCATGATATTAGAACAAGGATCCAAGTATCAATGATATTAAAATAAGGATCCAAGTCTGAAAGATATTACAGCAAGAATCCTATTCTCAAAAATATTACAATAAGAATCCAAGTCTCAATAATATTAGAACAAGTGACTAAGTCTCAATGTTATTACAGTAAGGGCCCAAATGTCAATGATATTACAGTAAAGGCCTAAATCTCAATGATATTACAACAAGGACCCAAGTCTCAATTATATTTCAACAAGAATCCACGTGTGAATGATATTACAGCGAGGACCAAAGTCTCAATGATATTACAACAAGGATCCATGTCTGAATGATATAACAACAAAAACTCAAGTCTCAATGATATTTACAGTAAGGATTAAGTCTCAATGATATTGCAACAAAATTTAAATCTCAATGATGTAACAGCAAGGACCCAAGTCTCAATGATATTACAAGAATGATTCAAGTCTCAATGATATTAGAAGAAGGACCCAAGTCTCCAGGATATTACAACAAGGATTCAAGTCTGAATAATATTGCAAGAAGGACCCTAGTCTCAATTATATTAGAGCAAGGACCCAAGGCTCAATAATATTACAACAATGACCCAAATCTCAATGATATTATAACAAGGACCTAAGTCTCAATGATATTAGAACAAGGATCCAAATCTCAATGATATTACAAGAAGGACCCAAGTCTCAATGATATTACAACAAGGTCCCAAGGTTCAATGATATAACAACACGGATCCAAGTCTTAATAATACAACAGCAAGGACCCAAGTCTCAATTATATTACAAAAAGGATCCAAGTCTCAATGACATTACAACAAGGATTTAAGTCTCAATGTTATTATAACGGATTCAAGTCTGAATAATATAACAGCAAGGACCGAAGTCTTAATAATATTGCAACAATGACCGAAGTCTCAATAATACTACAACAAATACCCAAGTCTCAATGATATTAAAACAAATACCCATGCCTCAGTGATATTACAGCAAGGCCCCAAGTCTCAATGATATTAAAAGAAGGACCCAAGTCTCAATGATATTACAAGAAGAATCCAAGTCTTAATGATATTACAAAAAGGATCCAAGTCTAAATGATATTGCAATATGTATCCAAGTCTCAATGATATTACAAGAAGGATCCAAGTCTCAATGATATTACAACAAGGATTCAAGTCTCAATGATATTACAAGAAGGATCCAAGTCTCAATTATATTACTGCAAGGATCCAAGCATCAATGATATTACAACAAGGACCCAAGTCTCAAAGATATGACAGCAAGAATCCAGTTCTCAAAAATATTACAATAAGGATCCAAGTCACAATTATATTACTGCAAGGATCGAAGCATCAATGATATTACAACAAGGACCCAAGTCTCAATGATATTAACAAAAACTTATGTCTCAATAATATTACAGCAAAGACTCAAGTCTCAATAATATAACAGCAAAGACCCAACTCTCAATGATATTACAAGAAGGACCCAAGTCTAAATTATATTACAGAAAGGACCCAAGTCTTAATAATATTGCAACAATGATTCAAGTGTCAGTGATATTACAACAAGGACCCAAGTCTCCGTGATATTAGAACAAGGATACAGGTATCAATGATATTACAATAAGGATCCAAGTCTCAAAGATATGACAGCAAGAATCCAGTTCTCAAAAATATTACAATAAGGATCCAAGTTTCAATGTCATTAGAGCAAGGACCGAAATGTCGATGATATTACAACAAGGATACATGTCTCTATAATATTACAGCAAGTATCCAAGTCTCAATAATATTAGAACAAGTGACTAAGTCTCAATGTTATTACAGTAAGGGCCCAAATCTCAATGATATTACAACAAGGACCCAAGTCTCAATGATATTTCAACAAGTATTCATGTCTCAATGATATTACAACAAGAATCCATGTCTGAATGATATTACAGCAGGGACCAAAGTCTCAATGATATTACAACAATGATCCATGTCTGAATGATATAACAACAAAAACTCAAGTCTCAATGATTTTACAGTAAGGACAGAAGTCTCAATGATATTGCAACAAAATTCAAATCTCAATGATGTAACAGCAAGGACCCAATCCTCAATGATATTACATAAATGATTCAAGTCTCAATGATATTACAAGAAGGACCCAAGTCTCCAGGATATTACAACAAGGATTCAAGTCTGAATAATATTGCAAGAAGGACGTAAGTCTCAATGATATTAGAACAAGGATCCAGGTCTCAATGATATTACAAGAAGGACCCAATTCTCAATGATATTACAACAAGGTCCCAAGGTTCAATGATATAACAACACGGATCCAAGTCTTAATAATATAACAGCAAGGACTCAAGTCTCAATTATATTACAAGGAGGATCCAAGTCTCAATGATATTACCACAAGGACCCAAGTTTCAATGATATAACAACACGTATCTAAGTTTTTATGATATAACAGCAAGGACCCAAGTCTCAATGATATTAAAGAAGGATCCAAGTCGAAATGATATTACTACAAGTATCCAAGTCTCAATGATATAACAACAAGAACTCAAGACTCAATGATATTTCAGCAAGGACCCAAGTCTCGATGATATTACAAGAAGGACACAAGTCTCAACGATATTACAACAAAACTCAAGTATCAATGGTATTACAGCAAGGACCCAAGTCTCAATGATATTACCACAATGACCGAAGTCTCAGTGACATTACGACAAAAACTTCAGTCTCAATAATATCACAGTAGAGACCCAAGTCTCAATGACATTACAGCAGGGACCCAAGTCTCAATGATATTACAACAAGGAACAAAGTCTTAATGATATTAAAATAAGGATCCAAGTCTCAATGATATTACAACAAGGATTTAAGTCTCAATGTTATTATAACGAAATCATGTCTCAATTATATTACAACAAAGACCCAAGTCTCAATAATACTACAACAATGATCCAAGTCTCAGTGATATTACAACAAGGACCCAAGTCTCAATGAAATTACAAGAAGGATCCAAGTCTCAATTATATTACAGCAAGGATCCAAGTCTCAATGATATTACAACAAGGATCCAAGTCTCAATGATATTACGACAAAACTTAAGTCTCAATAATATTACAGCAAAGCCTCAAGTCTCAATGATATTACAGCAAGGATCCAAGTCTCAATAATATTACAACAAGGATCCAAATCTCAATGATATTACAATAAGGATCCAAATCGTAATGATATTACAACAAGGATGTAAGTCTCAATGTTATTATAACGGATTTAAGTCTCAATAATATAACAGCAACAACCCAACTCTCAATGATATTACAAGAAGGACCCAAGTCTTAATAATATTGCAACAATGATCCAAGTGTCAGTGATATTACAACAAGGACCCAAGACTCCATGATATTAGATCAAGGATCCAGGTATCAATGATATTACAATAAGGATCCAAGTCTCAAAGATATTACAGCATGAATCCAATTCTCAAAAATATTACAATAAGGATCCAAGTCTCAATGTTATTACAGCAAGGACCGAAATGTCAATGATATTACAACAAGGATCCAAGTCTCTATAATATTAGAACAAGTGACTAAGTCTCAATGTTATTACAGAAATGGCCCAAATCTTAATGATATTACAACAAGGACCCAAGTCTCAATGATATTTCAACAAGTATTCATGTCTCAATGATATTACAACAAGAATCCATGTCTGAATGATATTACAGCAAGGACCAATGTTTCAATGATATTTCAACAAGGATCCATGTCTGAATGATATAACAACAAAAACTCAAGTCTCAATGATATTTACAGCAAGGACCCAAGTCTCAATGATATTGCAACAAAATTCAAGTCTCAATGATGTAACAGCAAGGACCCAAGTCTCAATGATATTACAACATGGACCCAAGTCTCAATGATATTACAACATGGACCCAAGTCTCAATGATATTACGACAAAATCTTTAGTCTCAATAATATCACAGCAGAGACCCAAGTCCCAATGATATTACAACAATGATTTAAGTCTCAATGTTATTATAACGGATTCAAGTCTCAATAATATAACAGTAAGGACCCAACTCTCCATGATATTACAAGAAGGACCCAAGTTCAAAATATATTACAGCAAGTATCCAAGTCTCAATGATATTACAACAAAAACACAAGTCTCAAGTTTATTACAACAAGGATTCAAGTCTCAATGATATTACAAGAAGGACCCAAGTCTCAATTATATTAGAGCAAGGTCCCAAGTCTCAATAATATAACAACAATGACCCAAGTCTCAGTGATATTACAACAAGACCCAAGTCTCAATGATATTAGAACAAGGACCCAAGTGTCAATGATATAACAACACCGATCCAAGTCTTAATGATATTACAGCAAGGACCCAAGTCCCGATGATATTACAAGAAGGATCCAAGTCTCAATGATATTACAACAAGTATCCAAATCTCAATGATATAACAACAAGAACTCAAGTCTCAATGATATTTCATCAAGGACCCAAGTCTCAATGATATTACAACAAAAACTCAAGTCTCAATAATATTACAGCAAGGACTCAAGTCTTAATGATATTAGAACAAGGACCCAACTTATCGTCAGTTACATGCTTGATGAATTCAAATTATTGGGTAGTAATACGAGCTTGAAAATTAGTTTTAATCTTCGTGTATTTGTTTTATCTCTTACGTTTATTTCTGTCCACGCGTTTTATTTTTTCTGTTTGTTTTTAAATATTGTTTATGTTTCTCTGGGAATTTTATTAAGTTAATTATCACATTTTATTATTTATTATATCCGTGTTTAATTTATATTTACTTACGTCGTTCTCTGTTTTGGGCTACATTGAGATTTGGATCTTTCTTTTTATATCATTGAGACTTGGATCCTTGTTGTAATATCATTGAGACTTGGATCCTTATTGTAATATTATTGATACACGAGGGCTAACTTCGCTAGCCGTCCCTAATGTAGCAGTGTAAAACTAGATGGAAGGCAGTTAGTCATCGCCACCCATCACCGACTCTTTGGCTACTCGTTTTCCAACGAATAGAGGGATTGACCGTAACATTATAACGTCCCCACGGCTGAAAGGGTGAACTAAACTATACAGTTAAATTAATTGTTGTTCCTGTAAGCTCATGTGTCATATATCAGGCTGTTGCATATAGAATGTCAAATTTTCATGTGTAAATTTGAAACTTGATTTCAGTGTAAATTCGTCACAATAACACAGTACATTGTATGGTTAATATTCAGCCCACTTTAGTTTTCTTATTTCAGAAATTAAATCATATTTACATTGATTTTTGTCAACATGGACAACACTGATATCCATGTAATTTTCTAGTACAAGTTCAAGTTTGGTCAATGTACAGCAATAACAGCTCGTATTATCAATCCATCATCTGGTGATGGCACTGCTAATGAGCACACAGCACACAGTGTTGTTTCAGGAGATTTCACTCTGATGACACAGGTCTTCAAAACGAACCTCGAGCCGTCCACAGACAGCCATTAATGAGGACGAATTGGAGGTTTTGGTTGAATCAGATACATGACAAACAATGAGAGGACTTTCAATAAACATCATGTTCATTATTCAACAGTTTCCAGACATCTTGAAGTAATTGGTAAAATGAAAAAGCTCGATAAATGGGTGCCTCACAAACTGACTGAAAACCATCAAAAAACTTGTTAAACTTTAGTCCTCACTCGTTACTAACAACATGTTTTTTTTTTTTCTTGGTACAAATGGAACAGCACAGCAGGAAACCATTGCTGGATAAGGAAGCAATAGCGATGAACAGACTGCCTGATACCAGGATCGATAAACATTGAATGTGAATGTTTGTTTGACACAAAGAAAGTTCTATTACCCCCACTTCAAATAAAACTAGGCTTGACAAAACAGTTTTTAAAAGCCTTGGACAAAGATGGCAACTATTTCAAGTATCTACGTGTGCAATTCCCAGCTCTTTCTGATGGAAAACTCAAAGAAGAAATTCTTGTTTGGCCTCAGATTAGGACATTGACTTTAGATGAACAGTTTGAAAGGACAACAAGTTTAAAAAAGAAGCATGGATTTCCTTTAAAAATGTCATTGACTAATTTTCAGAAAATAACAAGAACCCAAATTATGATAACATTGTTAATAACATGCTTTATAAATCCAGAGTTGTACTATTTGCTTTAAAGTTCATTTATCACACTCGCATATTGACTATTTCTCTAAAGATCTTAGTGCCATCAGCATAAAACAAGGGTAAAGATTTCATCAAAATGTCAGGGAAATAGAGAAGAGGTTTCAGAGAAGTTGAAACATCAACATGATTACTGCTGGTCATTGAAATGAGATGCTCCGGACACAATGCATAAAAGACCACAACACTTAGTTTTGAGACTAGAGGATCGAGATTTCACAAAACAATCAGGATGAACAAGGATACATCAACATTATTCTCTGTCCTTCAGTTTGTTTGTATTTTTCTTAACTTTTGTCATTTTGTGGTAAACTAAATAATAATTTGATCTAAGTGAGATTTTTTTCATACCAATTAGTAAAAAGAAAATTCTTACGTTATAGAAATAAATAAATATTATTTTTAAAGTCTACATAGGTGATTTATGGAAGATCCGTTATTAGAACCAAACCAACTTTGTGAAGTTTAAATTCACAGGCTTGTGTAAACTATGAGTCACAGAAACGTTTTTTATAAAAAAAAAAATGTTTTTCAATATTGCATTTAACTGCCACTAGTGTTCGCTAGTGTTTCCTACTCGATTTCACTAAATTATTGGATAAGTGATTTATACTCACTGATGTAAAACACAGAAATCTAAAAAGGCTTAATATGGTGCAGTATATAGTTCATTCTTTACCCTTTCTATTAAATGTTACACAAAAATAGAAACTTACGGTTTAGGGACAGTTTATACCCAAAACAATCCTAAAATAAGTATCATAATATTTGCGTGAATCAAGAACTGACAAGGGCTTCATCAGTTAAATGTCTCGAAAAATGTTAACGGCTCATCATGAAGTATCGTGATGCAACTGAAGTTCATAATTTCTCCACCAGGTGTTATAAATGGAAGTATTTTGTATGCTACCCTGCTTTAACGTTTCAACTCATTTAAAACTGCGTGATTCTGTTTTAGGATTTATGTCATCTGCTAAGTGCGTCTCGAAGAATGCTTCACGAGACTTCTGATTACATCTAGTGTTCTGTTAAGAGATAAATGGCTGCAACTGAATCACGGGTTTGTCGGTAAACGATTTCATAAATATAAGCACTTTATCTGTGTTTTTCTTTCTATTCGTTGACGTCTTCGGAATTTGCAGTGTTTTCCTACATCTGTCGAATCGGGACAAGAAACTAGGGTTAAGAACCGACTGCAGGTTGTAATCTTGCCAAAAGTCGTTTGAGCAACCCGTGTTGTCGCCGCCACAAAGTATCGGCACGAATGATGTTTCTTTCATCGTTATGTGTGATTAGCCAATAGAAAAACAAAGGCAGTTCTATATGAATTCTGTGTGTCGTCCATAAATAATCAATACGAACACAACACCTTGTAGACACACACCATTATTTCAGAATGACACTTAAATTACTATATTAACACTACTGATAAATGCTTCATCTGTTATTAAAATTCATATTTAAAGAGTCATAAATGGAAAAGATTTATACGCCATACTTTTAAAATGGAAACCATAAACATGCCTCAATTTCCTTATCGGAGTAAAATTGTTATTGGTGTCGTATATAGCCTAAGGACGCTAAAGTGTTGCTATTAGCTTGCCTATAACTTAAGAATGAATAGTTTTTCCACTACCAAAAATAACACAAGAAGAAGATCATGATGTAAATAATACAAATGTCATTTTTACATCAAAGTTTTGTAATAAAACTATTTTACATGAAATGTTTTACAATCATCTTCGGAGGTTTTGGTTATGTTAAGTTTTCTTAGTAAAAACTATTATAACTGAAAAACAGGAAAGATTACCACTTGAACAGGTCAACAGCTATACATAAAACTAAGTTTAACTTATTGGTAAGTTTCCTAACGCTCACTACAAAAATACCACTAAATATGGTTTACATTTACAAGTTCTATTTTCGTATCTTAAATATTTTTGGTGCATTTACGTGGTTAGAATCATTTATTTTTCACGCTTTATTAACACGAGGTGTTAATGTTGAAAACATACCCCTTTACTAATATCAGGTGTTAATACTGTTGTCACAACTGTTTACTGCCATCAACTGTTAATACTGAAATACAGCCCTTTGCTAACACAAGATGTTAATGTTGAAATAACACACCTATTAGGGTACATCTATTTAGATTTTTACGTCATCATTCCTACGTCATCAAGCTTGATCTTTGATGTTCAGTTAAATTCTGTTGTCATTGAGTTTGGTACACAGCAGTTAGATACCAGTCGTCCAACTTCCTAGTGCAACACAACAGACCTAATACCAACCATAACGTCCTTCACTGTGCTGACCAGGCAGATACCGTACTATAAAGCAGATGTACGTACGCAGGGTCTTCGACAGTGTTCAGTTTAAAAGTAAGTAAAGCGAAACTTAATAGTAACAAATATTTTTATTTTTTGTATTTGAAGTTCATATGTCATACTGTGTTGTAGAGTACAGAGTGCATAGCTGTGCTCTCGATTCATGATATGCACACTGCTTACTGACGTCGCGACATTATAAACTGCAACGTTAGGCGTCCCTTGTATGAAGCAATTTTAGTGTTTACTGACTGACTGACAGACAACACTACTGAGGAAAATCATAGAATAAATTGAGAAAAAATACACAATTATAGAAAAGAGAGAGAAAATAATTTCACTAAGAAAATTTAGAGTAACGGAATCCTAAAATGAGAGAAAGAAAATCACGTGTTGGTCTGATAGATCCTTAATATTTTCATTTACTCATGTTAAATTAACACGATTTAAAGGCAGTGGCTTTTTGTTCACACCCACGTACTCCTAACCAGTTTGATACGGTGTTTAACGTACAAATTTAATTGACAGGATGCTTATCTTATATAACAAGATGCAATTTAGTTACAACGCGGTATAATACTGAAGTGCACCGTACGGTCTATTTAAACAATAAGCAGAGAGATTCCTCTAATATTTTTAAAACTTCTGAAAATGTCTATTTCAGCATAGCTTGCGCCTCATCGAATTCTCCTCACAACATGTGCAGTTTCACGTCAAAATGTAAGTATACACAAAAATAGCGTCGTATATATATATATATATATATGAACACATGAAAAATGCGTCATGAACAGGAAGAAATCTTCCGAACTAAATCGTGCTAAGACCCACAAGTTGTTAACTTTTTGGGTTAATAACTCCCAACAGTTTAAAGTAATTTATACCATTCTCAAGAAATATGATTTGTTTATTTGTTTTTAAAGAAATAAACGCTACAGAATGTCGGAAACCTACCGCTAACACACAGTTGTTAACATGAAAAAACAACAACAAATCAATGACATAATAAAAAAGTGAAACACCAGCCTTTTAGTGGAAACACATCTGTAGTTATTTCCTTGTTCTATATGCTTGGTTTCTGTTAATAGAATGCACTTTTTACGTTGTTCTTGACGTCACAGCAGATGTGTAAGTACATTGTGTAAGTTTATATGGATACAACTTATAAAACTACGAAAATATCAATACGAGATTTATAAAAATTATAATAATATTAATGATTTATCAACATCAGCAATGTTCGACACTGTATCAGTTCTGACAGTGAACTTTGTTCTTTTATATCTATGTGTTTTATCTAGATAACGTTAGAGCGCGCATGCGCGCTCCTGTTTGTGTGCGTGGTTTTTGTTCGGTTTATTTTGTTTATTTGTTGAATTTCACCCAAACCTATTACCACCTGCACTAGCCGTCACTATTATACATGTGACAGACCAGAGGAAGTTAACTCAGTTCAGCGCCAACGCTACATCTATTGAAGATCGACGAACAGCAGGATTTACCATGAAGAGGGGAAGGATGTTCGATGGTGGGGTTCGAACCACTAATTCAATGACTGAGGTTCCAGTGCCATAAAATTTGACGATGCGAGGTTTTTCTTACAGTTTTACTCTTATAAACGTGGTTTTACTTTGTAACAAAGAATTCAGTTCTTGTCAGAAACTTCCAAATTTACGAAATTGATACATGAATTTATAATAACCAGTTAAAAACAATGTTTCCTTTTTACACACTTTAAAATGACACTGTACATGTTCAAGTTTCAATGTGATCACATACTTCAACTTTAAAATGACACTATACATGTTCAAGTTCCAATGTGATTACATATTTCAACTTTAAAATGACACTGTACATGTTCAAGTTTCAATGTGATCACATACTTCAACTTTAAAATGACACTGTACATGTTCAAGTTACAAAGTGATCACATACTTGAACTTTAAAATGACACTGTACATGTTCAAGTTTCAATGTGATCAGATACTTCAACTTTAAAATGACACTGTACATGTTCAAGTTTCAATGTGATCACATACTTCAACTTTAAAATTACACTGTACATGTTCAAGTTTCAATGTGATCACATATTTCAACTTTAAAATGACACTGTACATGTTCAAGTTCCAATGTGATCACATACTTGAACTTTAAAATGACACTGTACATGTTCAAGTTTCAATGTGATCACATATTTCAACTTTAAAATGACACTGTACATGTTCAAGTTCAATGTGATCACATACTTGAACTTTAAAATGACACTGTACATGTTCAAGTTTCAATGTGATCACATACATCAACTTTAAAATTACACTGTACATGTTCAAGTTCCAATGTGATTACATACTTGAACTTTAAAATTACACTGTACATGTTCAAGTTCCAATGTGATCACATACTTCAACTTTAAAATGACACTGTACATGTTCAAGTTCCAATGTGATCACATACTTGAACTTTAAAATGACACTGTACATGTTCAAGTTTCAATGTGATCACATACATCAACTTTAAAATTACACTGTACATGTTCAAGTTCCAATGTGATTACATACTTGAACTTTAAAATTACACTGTACATGTTCAAGTTCCAATGTGATCACATACTTCAACTTTAAAATGACACTGTACATGTTCAAATTTCTACATGACGGACGTTTTCAACAAAGTTTTAATCTGTAAATATTTATTATTATTTTAAATATTAAAATGTGCCGGTACTTCATATTTATAAATTAATTTTTATCTTCCAATGTTAAATGTCCGACTTATTCGACTATTTAGACCTAGATCAGGAATAAACGTTTTCTACAGAATATTTTTACTGTTTTAGAAAACTTAACATATGAATGTCACGAGTTATTCTTTTCTAAGACAAATCCTTCTACATTGATACAGGTGAAGAAGTGTTGGGTATATATGTTTAGATTATTATATTACGTAACGTATTAAAAGCCTGATATATTTATTTCAAAAATCATCAACTCAACTAAATAAACTGGTATCGGTGTCTTAGCACATGTTTTCAATAAAAATAAGACTGAGTTTTACTTATATATCTTCTAGAAATTGCTGAGACGAAGATAAGACAAGATATACACCTGAAGTGCATATTTTCTAACCCGCGGTTTATAATTTACAAACTCGCATTAACTCTTTAATTATCAATGTTTAATAGCTCTGGGTGTTAAAACGTGTCCTTCGTTTAATAGCTCTGGGTGTTAAAACGTGTCGTTCGTTTAATAGCTCGGGGTGTTAAAACATGTCCTTCGTTTAATAGCTAGGGGTGTTAAAACATGTCCTTTGTTTAATAGCTCGGGGTGTTAAAACATGTCCTTCGTTTAATAGCTGGGGCTGTTAAAACATGTCCTTCGTTTAATAGCTCGGGGTGTTAAAACATGTCCTTCGTTTAACAGCTCGGGGTGTTAAAACGTGTCCTTCGTTTAATAGCTCGGGGTGTTAAAACGTGTCCTTCTAATGATATTTAATGGATTCATTGTCTAACCCAGTTAACAGAGTTTTCATCTGACTGTGACGTAATCATTGGTTAGCTATTTAATTTAACTGATACTACAGTTTAGCGTGATATATGAGTTAGCCATTTAGTTGTAGAGTACTCGCCTGGAACGACAAGTAACCATTGTCTAACCTTTCAGTTTAGTTTGTACAGCACTCATCTATAATCTGAAAAACTTAGGCATCAAGCTAACATGCCATTGAAAAGATATCAGACTTGAGTGCATACGGCGAGAATATACAATGAAGCAAAAAATTAAAACTGTCAGAAATCAGAACCTAATAAAAATGGCTCGATAGCTTCTGTTTATATCTGATTCAGGGTTTACAGGTTCATTCGTTACAAAATTAACTTGTTCCAACACTCCTTTCATTCGTTAGAAAATTAACTTGTACCAACACTCACTTCATTCGTTAGAAAATTAATTTATTCCAACACTTACTTCACTAGTTACAAAATCGAGTCGTACCTACACTTACTTCACTAGTTACAAAATTATCTTGTACCAACACTAACTTCATTCGTTACAAAATTAACTTGTTCCAACACTCCTTTCATTCGTTAGAAAATTAACTTGTACCAACACTCACTTCATTCGTTAGAAAATTAACTTGTTCCAACACTTACTTCACTAGTTACAAAATCGAGTCGTACCTACACTTACTTCACTAGTTACAAAATTATCTTGTACCAACACTCCTTTCATTCGTTAGAAAATTAACTTGTACCAACACTCACTTCATTCGTTAGAAAATTAACTTGTTCCAACACTTACTTCACTAGTTACAAAATCGAGTCGTACCTACACTTACTTCACTAGCTACAAAATTATCTTGTACCAACACTAACTTCACTAGTTACAAAATTATCTTGTACCAACACTAACTTCATTCGTTACAAAATTAACTTGTTCCAGCACTCCTTTCATTCGTTAGAAAATTAACTTGTACCAACACTCACTTCATTCGTTAGAAAATTAATTTATTCCAACACTTACTTCACTAGTTACAAAATCGAGTCGTACATACACTTACTTCACTAGTTACAAAATTATCTTGTACCAACACTCACTTCATTCGTTAGAAAATTAACTTGTTCCAACACTCCTTTCATTCGTTAGAAAATTAACCTGTACCAACACTCACTTCATTCGTTAGAAAATTAACTTGTTCCTACACTTACTTCACTAGTTACAAAATTAACTTGTTCCAAAACTCACTTCATTCGTTACAAAATTAACTTGTTCCAACACTCCTTTCATTCGTTAGAAAATTAACCTGTACCAACACTCACTTCATTCGTTAGAAAATTAACTTGTTCCAACACTTACTTCACTAGTTACAAAATCGAGTCGTACCTACACTTACTTCACTAGTTACAAAATTATCTTGTACCAACACTAACTTCATTCGTTACAAAATTAACTTGTTCCAGCACTCCTTTCATTCGTTAGAAAATTAATTTATTCCAACACTTACTTCACTAGTTACAAAATCGAGTCGTACATACACTTACTTCACTAGTTACAAAATTATCTTGTACCAACACTCACTTCATTCGTTACAAAATTAACTTGTTCCAACACTCACTTCATTCGTTAGAAAATTAACTTGTTCCAACACTCCTTTCATTCGTTAGAAAATTAACTTGTACCAACACTCACTTCATTCGTTAGAAAATTAACTTGTTCCAACACTTACTTCACTAGTTACAAAATCGAGTCGTACCTACACTTACTTCACTAGCTACAAAATTATCTTGTACCAACACTAACTTCACTAGTTACAAAATTATCTTGTACCAACACTAACTTCATTCGTTACAAAATTAACTTGTTCCAGCACTCCTTTCATTCGTTAGAAAATTAACTTGTACCAACACTCACTTCATTCGTTAGAAAATTAATTTATTCCAACACTTACTTCACTAGTTACAAAATCGAGTCGTACATACACTTACTTCACTAGTTACAAAATTATCTTGTACCAACACTCACTTCATTCGTTACAAAATTAACTTGTTCCAACACTCCTTTCATTCGTTAGAAAATTAACTTGTACCAACACTCACTTCATTCGTTAGAAAATTAACTTGTTCCAACACTTACTTCACTAGTTACAAAATCGAGTCGTACCTACACTTACTTCACTAGCTACAAAATTATCTTGTACCAACACTAACTTCACTAGTTACAAAATTATCTTGTACCAACACTAACTTCATTCGTTACAAAATTAACTTGTTCCAACACTCCTTTCATTCGTTAGAAAATTAACTTGTACCAACACTCACTTCATTCGTTAGAAAATTAATTTATTCCAACACTTACTTCACTAGTTACAAAATCGAGTCGTACCTACACTTACTTCACTAGTTACAAAATTATCTTGTACCAACACTAACTTCATTCGTTACAAAATTAACTTGTTCCAACACTCCTTTCATTCGTGAGAAAATTAACCTGTACCAACACTCACTTCATTCGTTAGAAAATTAACTTGTTCCTACACTTACTTCACTAGTTACAAAATTAACTTCTTCCAACACTCACTTCATTCGTTAAGAAAATTAACTTGTTTCAACACTTACTACACTAGTTACAAAATTATCTTGTACCAACACTCACTTCATTCGTTACAAAATTAACTTCTTCCAACACTCACTTCATTCGTTAGAAAATTAACTTGTTCCAACACTTACTTCATTCGTTAGAAAATTAACTTATTCCGACACTCACTTCACTAGTTAAAAAATTGGCTTGTACCAGTATTCACTGCATTAGTTACAAGATTAGCTTGTACCAACACTTACTCCCTAATCTCTGGCCTTAACTTATGTTCTTTTCATCATTGGGCCTTCATGAAACCGTATAGTAATTTGAGTAGACGAGTAAGTCACACTTATTTAAAGCGTGTTCCAGTACTTTTTCCTTCGCACGTGTCACTTTTTTCTATAATAAAGCAATATAGATTTTCTAAGGCAAGTAAACATAAGTTCCTAAACAACGTTTCAAAGAAGGTTGGCTGTTGTCAACCACAAAGCCACAGATGGGTTGTGTGTGTTCTGTTCACCAATGGGTATCCAACCCCGATTTTTGCCGTTATAAGCCTTCAGATATACAGCTAAACCATTGAGGCGAGGCAATGGTTGAAAGAAGGTTCATAGTTTTCAAATCCCTACATTATGATAATTTAACATCTATATCTGTATAAACTTTTATGATATCTATGTACCTATATGATTACAGTTATGGATATGATATTTTGTTATTTTAAAAACATCTAACATTGCTTTACGAGTACATAATAGAATCAAAACTTCATTTGGTCATTAACTGAACATTAAACTATTATTGTACATCACATTAAGTTACAGACACAACCTGTTAACACTATACACATTACACTCAGACACAGATAAAACCTGTTAACACTATACACATTACACTCAGACACAGATAAAACCTGTTAACACTGTACACATTACACTCAGACACAAATAGAACCTGTTAACACTGTATACATTACACTCAGACATAGATAGAACCTGTTAACACTGTATACATTACACTCAGACACAGATAAAACCTGTTAACACTATACACATTACACTCAGACACAGATAAAACCTGTTAACACTGTACATATTACACTCAGACACAGATAAAACCTGTTAACACTGTACATATTACACTCAGACACAGATAAAACCAGTTAACACTGTACATATTACACTCAGACACAAATAGAACCTGTTAACACTGTATACATTACACTCAGACATAGATAGAACCAGTTAACATTGTACACATTACACTCAAACATAGATAGAACCTGTTAACACTGTACACATTACACTCAGACATAGATAGAACCTGTTAACACTGTACACATTATACTCAGACACAGATGGAACCTGTTAACACTGTACACATTACACTTCGTCACTTGGGTGACATTAATAAAAGAATCGACAACAGAAATACAAACACGTAAGTAAGAACAAAACGTAAAGAAAACAAAGCCCCAGTGTAAAATAAAAACACAATAAAACATATAGCCCAAAACAGAGAACGACGTAAGTAAATATAAATAAAACAGGGAGATGATAAATAATAAAATGTGATAATTAACTTCATAAAATTCCCAGAGAAGCATAAACAATATTTAAAAAACAAACAGAGAAAATAAAACGCGTGGACAGAAATAAACGTAAGAGATAAAACAAATACACGGAGATTAAAACTAAAATGATGTTTCTTTACCACCACCATTTTAGCAAGATGACGACGTGGGAGATAAGTTAATACAGTACGCTAGTCATCAGAAATTATTTTGGGGATACTTCGCCCGGGAGAGACTGGGGTAGAATGCGGAAGCCGCCAACTCTGCATTTCGACAGAAAAAAAACAAACTTTCTGAAGAAGGCTCTACACAATTAGACAATAGCATCAATTAGAAACGGACAACAAAGCACGTGTTTGTTTTATTGTTACATTCAACTAAGGTTCCCTCTTCATATGTTTTAAAATCTCTTAGAGTATTTACGTAAATTATATCATTGTAATGAATTTCTAGACTAAACGTACTTCGTGCAAGTAATTACTTGAGTAAACAACGAGGAACAAACACAAGGTGACTCTAAAGGTTGTTTTAACACAGTAATCTGTAAAAACATCATTTCAGATTCAGAACCTATTAGTATATATTTATTACATGGCATCTAAGTGTCATGTTTAACACACCTGGGTGAGACATTTAAGTGTCATGTTTAATACACCTTGGTGAGACATCTAAGTGTCATGTTTAACACACCTGGATGAGACATTTAAGTGTCATGTTTAACACACCTGGGTGAGACTAATAAATTAATGGAAATCAGGATAGGCTGATTACATATATATATCTAATGAATTAGGTTAGATTTCTATAGCAACTTGGTGTGAAACACACATAATACCTAAAGTATTTACAAAATATTATGGGTTTCAGTTTTGTGCAACAAAACGCCCCCTTTTGCATCTTCCTTCAGTAAACTTTGTTCTCTAAACTCCCTCTTCCGTTCATTATATAAAGTAAAACAACCAGGATTTGAGGAAATAAAAGCTGTTTTCAAGTACACTCTCAAACCATCGGTAAGTAGAGTGGAACTTACACTAAAAGCAACTCATAATACGAGCGTTTTACACACAAAGTAACAACTGGCTTTTATGTAAAGTATAACAGTTATCATAAACAAATATAGACGGTAAGAATCAAAGATCTCAATAGCATAATCTTATCATCCAAACCTTATTACATAGTTGTTAAAGTAGTAAACGCGGTTTATTTCTTTCATAAAATTGTCTTATTCAAGTGTTTCCGTGATAACTGGAAGATTTCAGACACGCAGAAACCTAATGCGAACTATACAGTCAAACTACATTTTACCTCCTGATGCAAACTATACAGTCAAACTACATGTTGCCCCCTAGTGCAAACTATACAGTTAAACTACATGTTGCCCCCTAATGCAAACTATACAGTCAAACTACATGTTGCCCCCTAATGCGAACTAAACAGTTAAACTACATGTTGCCCCCTAATGCAAACTATACAGTCAAACTACATGTTGCCCCCTAATGCGAACTATACAGTCAAACTACATGTTTCCCCTAATGCGAACTATACAGTTAAACTACTTGTTGCCCACTAATGCAAACTATACAGTTAAACTACATGTTGCCCCCTAATGTAAACTATACAGTTAAACTACATGTTGCCCCTGTAAACTGATGTGTTTGTTTGTTTTTAATTTCGCTCAAAGCTACACGAGGGCTATCTGGGCTAGCCGTCCCTAATTTAGCAGTGTAAGACTAGATGGAAGGCATTTAGTCATCGCTACTCACCACCAACTCTTGGGCTAATCTTTTACCAACGAATAGAGGGATTGACCGTAACATTATAACGCCACCACGGCTGAAAGGGTGAACTAAACTATAGAGTTAAATTAATTGTTGTTCCTGTAAGCTCATGTGTCATATATCAGGCTGTTGCATATAGAATGTCAAATTTTCATGTGTAAATTTGAAATTTGATTTCAGTGTAAATTCGTCACAATAACACAGTACATTGTATGGTTAATATTCAGCTCACTTTAGTCTTCTTATTTCAGAAATTAAATCATATTTACATTGATTTTTGTCAACATGGACAACACTGATATTCATGTAATTTTCTAGTACAAGTTCAAGTTTGGTCAATGTACAGCAATAACAGCTCGTATTATCAATCCATCATCTGGTGATGGCACTGCTAATGAGCACACAGCACACAGTGTTGTTTCAGGTGATTTCACTCTGATGACACAGGTCTTCAAAACGAACCTCGAGCCGTCCCCAGACAGCGATTAATGAGGACGAATTGGAGGTTTTGGTTGAATCAGATACATGACAAACAATGAGAGGACTTTCGATAAACATCATATTCATTATTCAACAGTTTCCAGACATCTTTAAGTAATTGGTAAGATGAAAAAGTTCGATAAATGGGTGCCTCACAAACTGACTGAAAACCATCAAAAAACTTGTTAAACTTTAGTCCTCACTCGTTACTAATAACATAAACGATTCTTCTCTCTAAAGAATTGTCATCTGTGATGAAAATGGATTTTACTGACAATTCGGACAATAGTTTGACTATGAAAAAGTACCAAAACCAGATCTTCACCTTAAGAAGCTTGTGGTCAATGTTTGGTGGTCATCAGTAAGTGTGATTTATTGTTCATTCATTAATCAAGAAGAAACTATCATACTGTTGTGTACTTTAAATTATGCATCGAAAGTTGTCACGAAAATATCCATCAGTGGTCAATCACAGTGGACCAACACTGCTTCATGACAATGTTCGACCTCATGTCTCAAGCGTTCCTGTCCAAAAACTAAACATCAATATATGAAACTTCACTTCATACACTATATTCACCAGGCTTTTCCCCTACAAATTATGACTTTTTTAAACATTTGGACATCTTTAAAGAAAAAAACCTTTGCCAACCAAAGATCAATTGGAAGAACCTTTGGATACTTCATTGTATATAAAAAAGTCCAGTTATTTAAAGATAACATTTATAAACTTACAGGTCATTTGTAGAAGTATATTAAGTCTAAAGGAGCTTGTTTTAATTGAATAAGTTAAACAGCAAAAAGATGAACTTGTTTCACATTTTTCTTTAAAAATCTGACATTTCATATGCAACAGTTTGATAATTAAGATATTCTGTGCTTTTAAAGTTTAAATATAATATATATACATATATAGTGCGTATATACTATCATTGATAAGTGAGAAAGACAAAGTCAACCACCTTTAATATATCATATATACAATAAATCAAGAGATTACGTTTCTATAGGAACTCGTTGAGTAACATATCAATAAATACATATAACACGAACGGTACATATATGTGCGCGTGAGTATACGTTTAATCAATCAGGTTTTAGTGGTCAGTTACTTTTCTCCTAAACTTCACTAATTAACTGAAATTAGTTCAATGCTCGTATCGTTGACCTGAGATTCTCAAGTCGTTACTAACAAAACTCACTTACATTAGTTGGCAATAGATGGTGTTGCCCAGTTTGTGACATAAAACATGAAACAATAAATGAAGTCATTGCCTCTCTTGTTTTATTTAATTATCTAAAGCTAAGCCTTGTTTATATTTATTTCCACTTGATTATCAAAAGTTGTTTAACGGTTATTCGATTTAACCAGATTTCTTAGGCTAAACAAATTACTTCTTAATATATTTTATCAGCAATCTACAACTACGTCTTCTCTTATAATAGATTTATTTTGACGTCCTGGCCTCGTCTATGGTTAAGCATACTGAGTTATGAATCCAAGAACCCATGGTACGAATCCCGTTAACAAAGAAAAACTTCGCTTTCTGTACTTTGCTAAGAAGCGTGGTTGCGTTATAAGAGTGAGGACCAAACCTTACATTTCAATTAGAGTATCTCAAGAGTTGGCGATAGATGTTACTAACCAGCAGTCTTCCCACCAGCCCTTAAGTTCACAGTTGAAAACGGCTACAAAGATAGTCCTTGTGTAACCGAAAGACCAAATAAGTAGTTATCTATGAGCCAATAGTGTTAACGTGTTGTGTTTGGTAAAGGGTTCTTTTAATGGGTAACATTTCGTCACAAAATAATGATTAATCAAGGTTAGTAAACAGAACAAGTCACACTCTCATCTGAGTCTGGTAGTTAAGTTTACTTCTAAAGTTACATTTTTCTCCGAATTTCGCGCAAAGCCACACGAAGGCGATCTACGCTAGCCGTCTGTAATTTAGCAGAGTAAGACTAGATGGAAGGTAGCAAGTCATCACGACCCACCGCCAACTCGTGGGCTACTCTTTTACCTACGAATAGTGGGATTGACTGCAACAATATAACGCCCCCAGGACTGAAAGAGTGAATATGTTTGGTGTGACTGGGATTTGAACCCGCGACCGTCAGATTACGAATCGAGTGTCCTAACCACCTAGGCATACCAAGCCTAAATACGCTAAGATGTACATAATAATTGATTTGTTCAGATATAAATAGTAATTGATTTGTTGATTTATAAAAAGTAGTTGATTTGTTCAGATATACACAGTAGTGGATTTGTTCAGATATACAAATTAGTTGGTTTGCTTAGATATACACAGTAATTGGTTTGCTTAGATATACACAGTAGTTGACTTGTTCAGTTATACAGAATAGTTGATTTGTTCAGATACACACATTAGTTGATGCGTTCAGATATACATATGAGTTGATTTGTTTAGGTACACACAGTAGTTAGTTGATTTGTTCAGTTATACACAGTAGTTTATCTGTTCAGTTATACGCAGTAGTTGATTTGTTCAGATACAGTAGTTGATTGGCTCAGTTATACATATTAGTTGATTTGTTCATTTATACTTAGTAGTTGATTTGTTCATTTATACTAAGTAGTTGATTTGTTCAGTTATACACAGTAGTTGATTTTTTCAGATACAAACAGTAGTTGCTTCATTCAGTTATACACAGAAGTTGATTTGTTCAGTTATATACAATAGTTGATTTGTTCAGCTATACACAGTAGTCGATTTGTTCAGTTATATGCAGTAGTTGATTTGTTTAGTTATACATAGTAGTTGATTTGTGCTACTAACAGTTAATCCTTACGACATCCATTTATACTGTCTGGTTTACGTATGAATGATATCCCCATGTTAAACCACATTATTTCGTTAAGAACAAGGGATATTCGATGTTAAGAACAAAGAATATCTACATGTTAATTCACATTCCTTTGTGAGGAACAATGGATATCTACATGTTAATCCACATTCCTTTGTGAGAAACAATTGATATCTACATGTTAATCCACATTCCTTTGTGAGAAACAATTGATATCTACATGTTAATCCACATTCTTTTGTGAGAAACAATTGATATCTACATGTTAATCCACATTCCTTTGTGAGGAACAATGGATATTTACATGTTAATTCACATTCCTTTGTGAGGAACAATTGATATCTACATGTTAATCCACATTCCTTTGTGAGGAACAATGGATATCTACATGTTAATCCACATTCCTTTGTGAGAAACAATTGATATCTACATGTTAATCCACATTCCTTTGTGAGAAACAATTGATATCTACATGTTAATCCACATTCTTTTGTGAGAAACAATTGATATCTACATGTTAATCCACATTCCTTTGTGAGGAACAATGGATATTTACATGTTAATTCACATTCCTTTGTGAGGAACAATTGATATCTACATGTTAATCCACATTCCTTTGTGAGGAACAATGGATATCTACATGTTAATCCACATTCCTTTGTGAGAAACAATTGATATCTACATGTTAATCCACATTCTTTTGTGAGAAACAATTGATATCTACATGTTAATCCACATTCCTTTGTGAGGAACAATGGATATTTACATGTTAATTCACATTCCTTTGTGAGGAACATTTGATATCTACATGTTAATCCACATTCCTTTGTGAGGAACAATTGATATCTACATGTTAATCCACATTCCTTTGTGAGAAACAATTGATATCTACATGTTAATCCACATTCTTTTGTGAGAAACAATTGATATCTACATGTTAATCCACATTCCTTTGTGAGAAACAATTGATATCTACATGTTAATCCACATTCCTTTGTGAGGAACAATGGATATCTACATGTTAATCCACATTCCTTTGTGAGGAACAATTGATATCTACATGTTAATCCACATTTCTTTGTGAGGAACAATTGATATCTACATGTTAATCCACTTTTCTTTGTAAGAAACGATTGATATCTACATGTTAATCCACATTCCTTTGTGAGGAACAATGGATATCTACATGTTAATCCACATTCCTTTGTGAGGAACAATGGATATCTACATGTTAATCCACATTCCTTTGTGAGGAACAATTGATAGCTACATGTTAATCCACATTCCTTTTTGAGGAACAATGGATATCTACATGTTAATCCACATTTCTTTGTGAGAAACGATTGATATCTACATGTTAATCCACATTCCTTTGTGAGAAACAATTGATATCTACATGTTAATCCACATTCCTTTGTGAGGAACAATGGATATCTACATGTTAATCCACATTCCTTTGTGAGAAACAATGGATATCTGCATGTTAATCCACATTCCTGTGTGAGGAACAATGGATATCTACATGTTAATTCACATTCCTTTGTGAGGAACAATGGATATCTGCATGTTAATCCACATTCCTTTGTGAGAAACAATTGATATCTACATGTTAATCCACATTCCTTTGTGAGAAACAATTGATATCTACATGTTAATCCACATTCTTTTGTGAGAAACAATTGATATCTACATGTTAATCCACATTCCTTTGTGAGGAACAATGGATATTTACATGTTAATTCACATTCCTTTGTGAGGAACAATTGATATCTACATGTTAATCCACATTCCTTTGTGAGGAACAATGGATATCTACATGTTAATCCACATTCCTTTGTGAGAAACAATTGATATCTACATGTTAATCCACATTCCTTTGTGAGAAACAATTGATATCTACATGTTAATCCACATTCTTTTGTGAGAAACAATTGATATCTACATGTTAATCCACATTTCTTTGTGAGGAACAATGGATATTTACATGTTAATTCACATTCCTTTGTGAGGAACAATTGATATCTACATGTTAATCCACATTCCTTTGTGAGGAACAATTGATATCTACATGTTAATCCACTTTCCTTTGTAAGAAACAATTGATATCTACATGTTAATCCACATTGCTTTGTGAGAAACAATTGATATCTACATGTTAATCCACATTTCTTTGTGAGGAACAATGGATATCTACATGTTAATCCACATTCCTTTGTGAGAAACAATTGATATCTACATGTTAATCCACATTCCTTTGTGAGGAACAATAGATATCTACATGTTAATCCACATTCCTTTGTGAGGAACAATTGATATCTACATGTTAATCCACTTTTCTTTGTAAGAAACGATTGATATCTACATGTTAATCCACATTCCTTTGTGAGGAACAATGGATATCTACATGTTAATCCACATTCCTTTGTGAGGAACAATGGATATCTACATGTTAATCCACATTCCTTTGTGAGGAACAATTGATATCTACATGTTAATCCACATTCCTTTTTGAGGAACAATGGATATCTACATGTTAATCCACATTCCTTTGTGAGAAACAATGGATATCTGCATGTTAATCCACATTCCTTTGTGAGGAACAATGGATATCTGCATGTTAATCCACATTCCTTTGTGAGGAACAATGGATATCTACATGTTAATCCACATTCCTTTGTGAGGAACAATGGATATCTACATGTTAATTCACATTCCTTTGTGAGGAACAATGGATATCTGCATGTTAATCCACATTCCTTTGTGAGGAACAATGGATATCTGCATGTTAATTCACATTCCTTTGTGAGGAACAATGGATATGTGCATGTTAATCCACATTCCTTTGTGAGGAACAATGGATATCTACATGTTAATTCACATTCCTTTGTGAGAAACAATGAATATCTGCATGTTAATCCACATTCCTTTGTGAGGAACAATGGATATCTGCATGTTAATTCACATTCCTTTGTGAGGAACAATTGATATATGCATGTTAATCCACATTCCTTTGTTAAGAACAGGAGACAGATTTCACTATGTTGGAAATTATAAGTTCCCCTTGTAGATACATCTCTAATTACTGATTATACGATTATTTTGCGTCGCTAATGTCTGTTACGTAATCTTCTAAAAACGATTAGTTTTCAACAGCATCAAACTACATAACTCTATGTCATATCAAAATGTAGTTCTGATATCGACAGCATCAAACTACATAACTCTATGTCATATCAAAATGTAGTTCTGATATTGACAGCAACAAACTACATAACTCTATGTCATATCAAAATGTAGTTCTGATATTGACAGTATCAAACTACATAACTCTATGTCATATCAAAATGTAGTTCTGATATCGACAGCATCAAACTACATAACTCTATGTCATATCAAAATGTAGTTCTGATATCGACAGCATCAAACTACATAACTCTATGTCATATCAAAATGTAGTTCTGATACATACACTTCCATCCGCATTTATTTCATCTTTGGTTGTCACGTGACTTGCTTATTTACATTTCCAAAATCGTTGTGATGCAAAGTACTCAATCATTTGTATAAAAAAGTAAGCCATCTTCCACAACCCAGGTTTATTGCCTCTCCAAGAGAGAAAGAGTTGGGCTTAATTGTTGGATAATGTTTGTTTAGCCTCGAAACTTATGTCGAAAAGGATCGAATGCATTCACGAAGTCGAAACTTAAGTACGGATGTCTATAACAAAACTTGATTTACCGATCACTTTAAGCCTAGTTATATACTTAACTACACTGAATAAGTTATGACAAGTTACAACATTTTTGTAGCTGTTTCTTCGATAACCCACTGTTGTTTAACTTAAGTCGCCACATTTTGTAGCAGTCTTGAGCAAGAAAAAATCGACCAATTTCTCATACAATACTTTGTACAAACAACTGTAATAAAAGTTTGTAATTACATCTTTAGCAGGTAAAAAAACACACCAAAAATTATCTATAAACCTTGTAAATATACGTTTATTTCATACTTCGATAAAATGTGGACTACACAGAATTTCTTGTAGTTGTGTTTTAACTGATACGGGACAGGCAAGCAAAGAAGGGCATTTTGAATTAAAGAAAAATGTTGATAAATTAAATGAGTGATTTGGTCTTGGAGAACTCTTCACACTTCGTTACTGATTACGATAGCGTAGGAATACTTGAGGTATCGTTAAAAATGAATTAAATACGAGAGAATCATCAGAAATTGTTAAAACTTAAATTACTTTGAATATGTAAACTTAGGCCCTGATGCCAAAGTAAATCTCTGGAAATCAGATTTGTAAGTAACGCCAGTAAAGAAGCTGATAAACGTACACGCCATCCTTGTTTTGATTTGATGCAGTAAATTATTATACATATTTGAAACATTGCAATCGTAAACTTGTTATTTTTATTAAGCTCCGAAGTGTTGTTCAGATATCAATGAAGAGTTCTGTGAAATAAGGTTATTTTCGTCCATATTGACTGCTAATCACACAGTAAGAATGGTATATGGCATACAGCACGTATGAGCCCCTGGTTGAAAAACAGTAAAACAACTATTTATTATTATAGAGTCTGATAAAATCCTATAGTCGAGTGAAGGGACTGGAGAGAAACAAGTATATATGAACTTGGTTGTCTCTTTAGCCTCTTTGGAACTTGATAGATATAATTTCCTAAATTACCGGCAATCTATTCAGTTCATAAAGTCTCATGAGGTAGTACTGTTGACTTCCACCTAATCTAATAGATACGGCTATCATATGGTTCAATCTGCAGCTTTGCACTAAAACCTCAACAGTAATAACATTCTTTTTTATAGATAGTTGAATATTTATAGACAGTTTTATTTCTTAAATATAATAAATATCTTCAAGTGTACTTAAAATAAAACGAAGAGATACCATTTTAAAACTAGATTTATAGATTAAAATGAAATGAAGAGATATCATTTTTAACCTGAATTTGTAAATTGTTTTATCCTTTTTTTAAATAGTACATAGGAAGCAAAATCTAAATTATATTTACATTATTATTGAATATTTTCGAGGTGACGTTAAGTGTTAACTTTACAGGGGAGTGAAAGAAAGTACAAGTCCCTTATATGGCAGAGAAAGAGAAGCGACCTCTCTTAAAAGCTTTTAGAGAGAGATAAACTCACACCAGAAAAAGAATTTCATAATTTTATAAACTTATAAAAATCCGTTTCCAGAAAGCAAATTTACGTTATTTTTGACAAGACCTAAGCCTACTCGGTCGTTTAAAATCCATACTAATAAATATATTTGCTTAACTGGCAACGCCGTGTTTCTCTTCCAAGTGGGTCTAGCTAAGTCAGGTTATGCAAGTCCGGTTCATTAACAATAAAATTTAGAGTTGATAAAAGAGAAACTTATAGTTATTTCGGTCATCACAATATTCGTCAACTTAGATAAACAGCTGTTTAAATAACCTTAGTGTTAGAACTTCCGGTACATCAGTTAAAAATTAGAACTTTTGTTCATCGGTTGAACAGGAAGTGTTATTGTTTAACCGGTGAACACAAGTTTTAATTTTTAACTCATGAACAAAGTTCTATTGTTTAAATCGGTTAAACAATAGAACTTTATGTTCGTTGGTTAAACAGCAGAACTTTGTGTTCAGTAGTTAAACTACAGAACTTTGTGTTCATTGGTTAAACTACAGAACTTTGTGTTCATTGGTTAAACGATAGAACTTTGTGTTCATTAGTTAAACAATAGAACTCTGTTTTGATCGGTTAAATAATAGAACTTTATGTCCGTTGGTTAAACAATAGAACTTTATGTTCGTTGGTTAAACTACAGAACTTTGTGTTCATTGGTTAAACGATAGAACTTTGTGCTCATCAGTTAAACAATAGAACTCTGTTTTGATCGGTTAAACAATATAACTTTGTGTTTATTGGTTAAGCGATGTTTGTTTACGTTCATCAATTGGACAATAGAACTTTGTGTTCATTGGTTCAGCGATGTTTGTTTACGTTCATCAATTGGACAATAGAACTTTGTGTTCATTGGTTCAGCGATGTTTGTTTACGTTCATCAATTGGACAATAGAACTTTGTGTTCATTGGTTCAGCGATGTTTGTTTACGTTCATCAATTGGACAATAGAACTTTGTGTTCATTGGTTCAGCGATGTTTGTTTACGTTCATCAATTGGACAATAGAACTTTGTGTTTATTGGTTAAGCGATGTTTGTTTACGTTCATCAATTGGACAATAGAACTTTGTGTTCATTGGTTCAGCGATGTTTGTTTACGTTCATCAATTGGACAATAGAACTTTGTGTTTATTGGTTAAGCGATGTTTGTTTACGTTCATCAATTGGACAATAGAACTTTGTGTTCATTGGTTCAGCGATGTTTGTTTACGTTCATCAATTGGACAATAGAACTTTGTGTTTATTGGTTAAGCGATGTTTGTTTACGTTCATCAATTGGACAATAGAACTTTGTGTTCATTGGTTCAGCGATGTTTGTTTACGTTCATCAATTGGACAATAGAACTTTGTGTTCATTGGTTAAGCGATGTTTGTTTACGTTCATCAATTGGACAATAGAACTTTGTGTTTATTGGTTAAGCGATGTTTGTTTACGTTCATCAATTGGACAATAGAACTTTGTGTTCATTGGTTCAGCGATGTTTGTTTACGTTCATCAATTGGACAATAGAACTTTGTGTTCATTGGTTCAGCGATGTTTGTTTACGTTCATCAATTGGACAATAGAACTTTGTGTTCATTGGTTCAGCGATGTTTGTTTACGTTCATCAATTGGACAATAGAACTTTGTGTTCATTGGTTCAGCGATGTTTGTTTACGTTCATCAATTGGACAATAGAACTTTGTGTTTATTGGTTAAGCGATGTTTGTTTACGTTCATCAATTGGACAATAGAACTTTGTGTTCATTGGTTCAGCGATGTTTGTTTACGTTCATCAATTGGACAATAGAACTTTGTGTTTATTGGTTAAGCGATGTTTGTTTACGTTCATCAATTGGACAATAGAACTTTGTGTTCATTGGTTCAGCGATGTTTGTTTACGTTCATCAATTGGACAATAGAACTTTGTGTTTATTGGTTAAGCGATGTTTGTTTACGTTCATCAATTGGACAATAGAACTTTGTGTTCATTGGTTCAGCGATGTTTGTTTACGTTCATCAATTGGACAATAGAACTTTGTGTTCATTGGTTAAGCGATGTTTGTTTACGTTCATCAATTGGACAATAGAACTTTGTGTTTATTGGTTAAGCGATGTTTGTTTACGTTCATCAATTGGACAATAGAACTTTGTGTTCATTGGTTCAGCGATGTTTGTTTACGTTCATCAATTGGACAATAGAACTTTGTGTTCATTGGTTCAGCGATGTTTGTTTACGTTCATCAATTGGACAATAGAACTTTGTGTTCATTGGTTCAGCGATGTTTGTTTACGTTCATCAATTGGACAATAGAACTTTGTGTTCATTGGTTAAACAATAGAACTTTGTGTTCATTGGTTAAGCGATGTTTGTTTACGTTCATCAATTGGACAATAGAACTTTGTGTTTATTGGTTAAGCGATGTTTGTTTACGTTCATCAATTGGACAATAGAACTTTGTGTTCATTGGTTCAGCGATGTTTGTTTACGTTCATCAATTGGACAATAGAACTTTGTGTTCATTGGTTCAGCGATGTTTGTTTACGTTCATCAATTGGACAATAGAACTTTGTGTTCATTGGTTCAGCGATGTTTGTTTACGTTCATCAATTGGACAATAGAACTTTGTGTTCATTGGTTCAGCGATGTTTGTTTACGTTCATCAATTGGACAATAGAACTTTGTGTTCATTGGTTAAACAATAGAACTTTGTGTTCATTGGTTCAGCGATGTTTGTTTACGTTCATTAATTGGACAATAGAACTTTGAGAAATCTTAAAGTGATTTCTTCCTCTCCCTACCTAGTTTTTATTAAGATTTTGGTGAAGGTATTTTATTCCAAAACTACTGCTAAACTACTTGTTATAGACTGGAAGAAGTTTTAGAGGTCATGTCTTGGTGGTGAGCGCAAGGTTGAAGTTATGGTGTTTGTAAGAAGTGCACAAACGTTGTGACATTTGGGCTCGTGATAAGGTTAAATAACGTCCACGATTAAAACAGCAAACTGAGAAACAGATGAAATGATGAATATAAGGTGATGAGTTATAACCACTTCATTCCTCATGGATCACTCACTCATTAGTGATGTTAAATCCTTCCGAGTGCCATATGAGTGAAGGCAGGTAGGCAACACCAGCCGCACACAAATGTTGGGCTACTCTTGTCACACTGAACCATGGTGCTTTAGCCAACAACACCTGCTCATAATTGACCTGCAGATTGGCGTTAATCAAACGTTCAACACACTTATAATGACCTGAAGAATTGGTAGTCACTGGATCTGAATGTTGGACCCGCAGATCCTTAAATCGTCGCGCTAACAATTAGGCGACGCTCAGCCCTCGTATTGTTAGCTAACAAATAGATAGGGTAATTTAATATAATTATCAGCTAAAGGAGATGAAAATATTCATAGTTGTGGTTTGAGCCTCATTCTGATGACTTAGTTGCAAATAAAACTGTCTTCGTTTTAATACTAATATAACAACGTACAATTCACTATAATATAAATCAGCAAATAGGCAAACACTTGTGATTAAGATAACGTTCTAGTTAAAATTATAATAGTTAATCTTGTATGTTTGTTATAGCAAAGCCATATTGGGTTATCTGCTATGTTCACAGAAGTAATCGAACCTTTGATTTTAGCATTGTAAATCCGTAGACTTACCACTGACCCAGCGGAGGACTACAAGTTAAGAGCCACGTTAAAAGAAAACCCATAAAACAACTTCTTTAAGTAAACTTTTTAAGTAGAAATGAAAATATTAGAAAATAACCTATTATTAAACTTTATTGAATTATAGAATAAAATTATGTGTGTTTTTAAGCAAAAACGGTTTCCACGTGGGACTTACAGATTTATAACACTAAAATCTAGGGTTAGATTGGCTGTGGTATACACAGGAGATAACCCACTATGGCTTTGATCTAAGACAAACAATAGGCAGGAATGGTAGAGAACTGGAACAAATATTTCCAGATCTTCAATAACTCACGTAGAAAATATTCTTTGCGGAGTTACTGATTACGAAACTTAAAACTAACATCTACAACAGAAACAGTTGTTTATGAGTAATTCAGAGAACTAACATCTACAACAGAAACAGTTGTTTATGAGTAAGTCAGAGAACTAACATCTACAACAGAAACAATTGTTTATGAGTAAGTCAGACAACTAACATCTACAACAGAAACAGTTGTTTATGAGTAAGTCAGAGAACTAACATCTACAACAGAAACAGTTGTTTATGAGTAAGTCAGAGAACTAACATCTACAACAGAAACTAACATCTACAACAGTTGTTTATGGGTAAGTCAGAGAACTAACATCTACAACAGAAACAGTTGTTTATAAGTCAGAGAACTAACATCTACAACAGAAACAGTTGTTTATGGGTAAGTCAGAGAACTAACATCTACAACAGAAACAGTTGTTTATGGGTAAGTCAGAGAACTAACATCTACAACAGAAACAGTTGTTTATGAGTAAGTCAGAGAACTAACATCTACAACAGAAACAATTGTTTATGAGTAAGTCAGAGAACTAACATCTACAACAGAAACAGTTGTTTATGAGTAAGTCAGAGAACTAACATCTACAACAGAAACAATTGTTTATGAGTAAGTCAGAGAACTAACATCTACAACAGAAACAGTTGTTTATGAGTAAGTCAGAGAACAACATCTACAACAGAAACAATTGTTTATGAGTAAGTCAGAGAACTAACATCTACAACAGAAACAGTTGTTTATGAGTAAGTCAGAGAACTAACATCTACAACAGAAACAATTGTTTATGAGTAAGTCAGAGAACTAACATCTACAACAGAAACAGTTGTTTATGAGTAAGTCAGAGAACTAACATCTACAACAGAAACAGTTGTTTATAGTAAGTCAGAGAACTAACATCTACAACAGAAACAGTTGTTTATGAAAGTCAGAGAACTAACATCTACAACAGAAACAGTTGTTTATGATCTACAACAGAAACAGTAAGTCAGAGAACTAACATCTACAACAGAAACAGTTGTTTATGAGTAAGTCAGAGAACTAACATCTACAACAGAAACAGTTGTTTATGAGTAAGTCAGAGAACTAACATCTACAACAGAAACAGTTGTTTATGAGTAAGTCAGAGAACTAACATCTACAACAGAAACAACATCTTATGAGTAAGTCAGAGAACTAACATCTACAACAGAAACAGTTGTTTATGAGTAAGTCAGAGAACTAACATCTACAACAGAAACAGTTGTTTATGAGTAAGTCAGAGAACTAACATCTACAACAGAAACAGTTGTTTATGAGTAAGTCAGAGAACTAACATCTACAACAGAAACAGTTGTTTATGAGTAAGTCAGAGAACTAACATCTACAACAGAAACAGTTGTTTATGAGTAAGTCAGAGAACTAACATCTACAACAGAAACAGTTGTTTATGAGTAAGTCAGAGAACTAACATCTACAACAGAAACAGTTGTTTATGAGTAAGTCAGAGAACTAACATCTACAACAGAAACAGTTGTTTATGAGTAAGTCAGAGAACTAACATCTACAACAGAAACAGTTGTTTATGAGTAAGTCAGAGAACTAACATCTACAACAGAAACAGTTGTTTATGAGTAAGTCAGAGAACTAACATCTACAACAGAAACAGTTGTTTATGAGTAAGTCAGAGAACTAACATCTACAACAGAAACAGTTGTTTATGGGTAAGTCAGAGAACTAACATCTACAACAGAAACAGTTGTTTATGGGTAAGTCAGAGAACTAACATCTACAACAGAAACAGTTGTTTATAAGTCAGAGAACTAACATCTACAACAGAAACAGTTGTTTATGGGTAAGTCAGAGAACTAACATCTACAACAGAAACAGTTGTTTATGAGTAAGTCAGAGAACTAACATCTACAACAGAAACAGTTGTTTATGAGTAAGTCAGAGAACTAACATCTACAACAGAAACAGTTGTTTATGAGTAAGTCAGAGAACTAACATCTACAACAGAAACAGTTGTTTATGGTAAGTCAGAGAACTAACATCTACAACAGAAACAGTTGTTTATAAGTCAGAGAACTAACATCTACAACAGAAACAGTTGTTTATAAGTCAGAGAACTAACATCTACAACAGAAACAGTTGTTTATGAGTAAGTCAGAGAACTAACATCTACAACAGAAACAGTTGTTTATGAGTAAGTCAGAGAACTAACATCTACAACAGAAACAGTTGTTTATGAGTAAGTCAGAGAACTAACATCTACAACAGAAACAGTTGTTTATGAGTAAGTCAGAGAACTAACATCTACAACAGAAACAGTTGTTTATGAGTAAGTCAGAGTCAACTAACATCTACAACAGAAACAGTTGTTTATGAACAGAGAACTAACATCTACAACAGAAACAGTTGTTTATAAGTCAGAGAACTAACATCTACAACAGAAACAGTTGTTTATAAGTAAGTCAGACTACAACAGAAACAGTTGTTTATGGGTAAGTCAGAGAACTAACATCTACAACAGAAACAGTTGTTTATGAAAGTCAGAGAACTAACATCTACAACAGAAACAGTTGTTTATGAGTAAGTCAGAGAACTAACATCTACAACAGAAACAGTTGTTTATGAGTAAGTCAGAGAACTAACATCTACAACAGAAACAGTTGTTTATGAGTAAGTCAGAGAACTAACATCTACAACAGAAACAGTTGTTTATACAACAACTAACATCTACAACAAAACAGTTGTTTATGAGTAAGTCAGAGAACTAACATCTACAACAGAAACAGTTGTTTATGAGTAAGTCAGAGAACTAACATCTACAACAGAAACAGTTGTTTATGAGTAAGTCAGAGAACTAACATCTACAACAGAAACAGTTGTTTATGAGTAAGTCAGAGAACTAACATCTACAACAGAAACAGTTGTTTATGAGTAAGTCAGAGAACTAACATCTACAACAGAAACAGTTGTTTATGAGTAAGTCAGAGAACTAACATCTACAACAGAAACAGTTGTTTATGAGTAAGTCAGAGAACTAACATCTACAACAGAAACAGTTGTTTATGAGTAAGTCAGAGAACTAACATCTACAACAGAAACAGTTGTTTATGAGTAAGTCAGAGAACTAACATCTACAACAGAAACAGTTGTTTATGAGTAAGTCAGAGAACTAACATCTACAACAGAAACAGTTGTTTATGAGTAAGTCAGTTGTTTATGTCAGTAACATCTACAACAGAAACAGTCAGAGAACTAACATCTACAACAGAAACAGTTGTTTATGAGTAAGTCAGAGAACTAACATCTACAACAGAAACAGTTGTTTATGAGTAAGTCAGAGAACTAACATCTACAACAGAAACAGTTGTTTATGAGTAAGTCAGAGAACTAACATCTACAACAGAAACAGTTGTTTATGAGTAAGTCAGAGAACTAACATCTACAACAGAAACAGTTGTTTATGAGTAAGTCAGAGAACTAACATCTACAACAGAAACAGTTGTTTATGTAAGTAAGTCAGAGAACTAACATCTACAACAGAAACAGTTGTTTATGAGTAAGTCAGAGAACTAACATCTACAACAGAAACAGTTGTTTATGAGTAAGTCAGAGAACTAACATCTACAACAGAAACAGTTGTTTATGAGTAAGTCAGAGAACTAACATCTACAACAGAAACAGTTGTTTATGAGTAAGTCAGAGAACTAACATCTACAACAGAAACAGTTGTTTATGAGTAAGTCAGAGAACTAACATCTACAACAGAAACAGTTGTTTATGAGTAAGTCAGAGAACTAACATCTACAACAGAAACAGTTGTTTATGAGTAAGTCAGAGAACTAACATCTACAACAGAAACAGTTGTTTATGAGTAAGTCAGAGAACTAACATCTACAACAGAAACAGTTGTTTATGAGTAAGTCAGAGAACTAACATCTACAACAGAAACAGTTGTTTATAAGTCAGAGAACTAACATCTACAACAGAAACAGTTGTTTATAAGTCAGAGAACTAACATCTACAACAGAAACAGTTGTTTATGGGTAAGTCAGAGAACTAACATCTACAACAGAAACAGTTGTTTATGAGTAAGTCAGAGAACTAACATCTACAACAGAAACAGTTGTTTATGAGTAAGTCAGAGAACTAACATCTACAACAGAAACAGTTGTTTATGAGTAAGTCAGAGAACTAACATCTACAACAGAAACAGTTGTTTATGAGTAAGTCAGAGAACTAACATCTACAACAGAACTAACATCTACAACAGAAACAGTTGTTTATAAGTCAGAGAACTAACATCTACAACAGAAACAGTTGTTTATGAGTAAGTCAGAGAACTAACATCTACAACAGAAACAGTTGTTTATAAGTCAGAGAACTAACATCTACAACAGAAACAGTTGTTTATGAGTAAGTCAGAGAACTAACATCTACAACAGAAACAGTTGTTTATGAGTAAGTCAGAGAACTAACATCTACAACAGAAACAGTTGTTTATGAAAGTCAGAGAACTAACATCTACAACAGAAACAGTTGTTTATGTCAGTAAGTCAGAGAACTAACATCTACAACAGAAACAGTTGTTTATGAAGTCAGAGAACTAACATCTACAACAGTTGTTTATGGGTAAGTCAGAGAACTAACATCTACAACAGAAACAGTTGTTTATAAGTCAGAGAACTAACATCTACAACAGAAACAGTTGTTTATGAGTAAGTCAGAGAACTAACATCTACAACAGAAACAGTTGTTTATGAGTAAGTCAGAGAACTAACATCTACAACAGAAACAGTTGTTTATAAGTCAGAGAACTAACATCTACAACAGAAACAGTTGTTTATGAGTAAGTCAGAGAACTAACATCTACAACAGAAACAGTTGTTTATGGGTAAGTCAGAGAACTAACATCTACAACAGAAACAGTTGTTTATGAGTAAGTCAGAGAACTAACATCTACAACAGAAACAGTTGTTTATAAGTCAGAGAACTAACATCTACAACAGAAACAGTTGTTTATAAGTCAGAGAACTAACATCTACAACAGAAACAGTTGTTTATGAGTAAGTCAGAGAACTAACATCTACAACAGAAACAGTTGTTTATGAGTAAGTCAGAGAACTAACATCTACAACAGAAACAGTTGTTTATGAGTAAGTCAGAGAACTAACATCTACAACAGAAACAGTTGTTTATGAGTAAGTCAGAGAACTAACATCTACAACAGAAACAGTTGTTTATGAGTAAGTCAGAGAACTAACATCTACAACAGAAACAGTTGTTTATGAGTAAGTCAGAGAACTAACATCTACAACAGAAACAGTTGTTTATGAGTAAGTCAGAGAACTAACATCTACAACAGAAACAGTTGTTTATGAGTAAGTCAGAGAACTAACATCTACAACAGAAACAGTTGTTTATGAGTAAGTCAGAGAACTAACATCTACAACAGAAACAGTTGTTTATGAGTAAGTCAGAGAACTAACATCTACAACAGAAACAGTTGTTTATGAGTAAGTCAGAGAACTAACATCTACAACAGAAACAGTTGTTTATGAGTAAGTCAGAGAACTAACATCTACAACAGAAACAGTTGTTTATGAGTAAGTCAGAGAACTAACATCTACAACAGAAACAGTTGTTTATGAGTAAGTCAGAGAACTAACATCTACAACAGAAACAGTTGTTTATGAGTAAGTCAGAGAACTAACATCTACAACAGAAACAGTTGTTTATGAGTAAGTCAGAGAACTAACATCTACAACAGAAACAGTTGTTTATGAGTAAGTCAGAGAACTAACATCTACAACAGAAACAGTTGTTTATGAGTAAGTCAGAGAACTAACATCTACAACAGAAACAGTTGTTTATGAGTAAGTCAGAAACAGAACTAACATCTACAACAGAAACAGTTGTTTATGAGTAAGTCAGAGAACTAACATCTACAACAGAAACAGTTGTTTATAAGTCAGAGAACTAACATCTACAACAGAAACAGTTGTTTATAAGTCAGAGAACTAACATCTACAACAGAAACAGTTGTTTATGTCAGAGAACTAACATCTACAACAGTCAGAGAACTAACATCTACAACAGAAACAGTTGTTTATGAGTAAGTCAGAGAACTAACATCTACAACAGAAACAGTTGTTTATGAGTGAGAACTAACATCTACAACAGAAACAGTTGTTTAAGTCAGAGAACTAACATCTACAACAGAAACAGTTGTTTATGAGTAAGTCAGAGAACTAACATCTACAACAGAAACAGTTGTTTATGAGTAAGTCAGAGAACTAACATCTACAACAGAAACAGTTGTTTATGAGTAAGTCAGAGAACTAACATCTACAACAGAAACAGTTGTTTATGAGTAAGTCAGAGAACTAACATCTACAACAGAAACAGTTGTTTATGAGTAAGTCAGAGAACTAACATCTACAACAGAAACAGTTGTTTATGAGTAAGTCAGAGAACTAACATCTACAACAGAAACAGTTGTTTATGAGTAAGTCAGAGAACTAACATCTACAACAGAAACAGTTGTTTATGAGTAAGTCAGAGAACTAACATCTACAACAGAAACAGTTGTTTATGAGTAAGTCAGAGAACTAACATCTACAACAGAAACAGTTGTTTATGAGTAAGTCAGAGAACTAACATCTACAACAGAAACAGTTGTTTATGAGTAAGTCAGAGAACTAACATCTACAACAGAAACAATTGTTTATGAGTAAGTCAGAGAACTAACATCTACAACAGAAACAGTTGTTTATGAGTAAGTCAGAGAACTAACATCTACAACAGAAACAGTTGTTTATGAGTAAGTCAGAGAACTAACATCTACAACAGAAACAGTTGTTTATGAGTAAGTCAGAGAACTAACATCTACAACAGAAACAGTTGTTTATGAGTAAGTCAGAAACAGTTGTTTAAGAGAACTAACATCTACAACAGAAACAGTTGTTTATGAGTAAGTCAGAGAACTAACATCTACAACAGAAACAGTTGTTTATGAGTAAGTCAGAGAACTAACATCTACAACAGAAACAATTGTTTATGAGTAAGTCAGAGAACTAACATCTACAACAGAAACAGTTGTTTATAAGTCAGAGAACTAACATCTACAACAGAAACAGTTGTTTATAAGTCAGAGAACTAACATCTACAACAGAAACAGTTGTTTATAAGTCAGAGAACTAACATCTACAACAGAAACAGTTGTTTATGAGTAAGTCAGAGAACTAACATCTACAACAGAAACAGTTGTTTATGAGTAAGTCAGAGAACTAACATCTACAACAGAAACAGTTGTTTATGAGTAAGTCAGAGAACTAACATCTACAACAGAAACAGTTGTTTATGAGTAAGTCAGAGAACTAACATCTACAACAGAAACAGTTGTTTATGAGTAAGTCAGAGAACTAACATCTACAACAGAAACAGTTGTTTATGAGTAAGTCAGAGAACTAACATCTACAACAGAAACAATTGTTTATGAGTAAGTCAGACAACTAACATCTACAACAGAAACAGTTGTTTATGAGTAAGTCAGACAACTAACATCTACAACAGAAACAGTTGTTTATGAGTAAGTCAGAGAACTAACATCTACAACAGAAACAGTTGTTTATGAGTAAGTCAGAGAACTAACATCTACAACAGAAACAGTTGTTTATAAGTCAGAGAACTAACATCTACAACAGAAACAATTGTTTATGAGTAAGTCAGACAACTAACATCTACAACAGAAACAGTTGTTTATGAGTAAGTCAGAGAACTAACATCTACAATAGAAACAATTGTTTATGAGTAAGTCAGACAACTAACATCTACAACAGAAACAGTTGTTTATGAGTAAGTCAGAGAACTAACATCTACAACAGAAACAATTGTTTATGAGTAAGTCAGACAACTAACATCTACAACAGAAAGAGTTGTTTATGAGTAAGTCAGAGAACTAACATCTACAATAGAAACAATTGTTTATGAGTAAGTCAGACAACTAACATCTACAACAGAAACAGTTGTTTATGAGTAAGTCAGACAACTAACATCTACAACAGAAACAATTGTTTATGAGTAAGTCAGAGAACTGACATCTAAAACAGAAACAATTGTTTATAAGTCAGAGAACTAACATCTACAACAGAAACAGTTGTTTATAAGTCAGAGAACTAACATCTACAACAGAAACAGTTGTTTATAAGTCAGAGAACTAACATTTACAACAGAAACAGTTGTTTATAAGTCAGAGAACTAACATCTACAACTGAAACAGTTGTTTATGAGTAAGTCAGAGAACTAACATCTACAAGAGAAACAGTTGTTTATAAGTCAGAGAACTAACATCTACAACAGAAACAGTTGTTTATGAGTAAGTCAGAGAACTAACATCTACAACAGAAACAGTTGTTTATGGGTAAGTCAGAGAACTAACATCTACAACAGAAACAGTTGTTTATAAGTCAGAGAACTAACATCTACAACAGAAACAGTTGTTTATGGGTAAGTCGGAGAACTATCATCTACAATAGAAACAGTTGTTTATGAATAACCATATATTTCTGGGTGAGTTCACCCGAGATTAAGACGAGAACAACCATTTTGATACTTTCAAAATCGTTTCACACAAGTGATAACACTTTCCTTTTTAACAACATTTAAACCTATGTATTTTACACATGTATTACTTACCTCTGGCACATAACTTCATTCTTTCCAATATATCATACATATCTGTCACAACGGTCTTATTTGGGGCTCTTACGTACGTTAATTTGCACGTTATATCAAATCCACGTTTTCGGGCCATTCGCATCAGCTCTTCAGCCAGTGTGCCGTAGTAGATATCCTGGAATCTGTATATCATACCGAAGTAACGCCACCCAAAGTTTCCTAGGAAGGCTAGAATAGCCCTTGCCTTGTCCTTCAGGTCATAAGACATGCGAATCAAAGTGGTGAACTCGTCTCTCTCCTTGAGGACGTCGCCCAGGCCAGTGATAAGAGGAATATTTTTGTAAGTAGCGTACCGACCAACGACCTGTACGTCGTCACTACATGCTGGTCCAATAAATGCCACGATATCTGGATATTCCGTTGTAATATCGGTGGCTCGGCCGATCGCCTGAACCTCTGAGCACCGGTGAGGGTAATAACCAGGTATCAGTTCGACTTCTATATTATAGTTATCCTTACATTTCTCTGAGGCAATGTCAATGGCAGGGCCGATGTGTTGTAAGTCAAAACGGTTGCTCTTGGAGTTGTTAACCATGAGCAGTCCAAACCGATACCTCCTGGCAGGAACGTCTGTGTACTGTAAGAAAAACAACATTACACCAAACAACAGACTGTTCTCCAATTTACCCATGTTACCAATCCAAACTATTCAAGTTACAAACACGTAGTTTCGAGACATTAATTAGTAAAACACGTCGAATAAATCCGTCACGAGTACTAGATCTGATATTCGGTATATCTTGTTAACTTTCACAGAATGACTCAGTCTATCGGTTCCCTGAAATAAGCGTGTTACCAGCCATGAACACAACACTAAACAGCTGTGTGGTGTTGAACAAAGTGATCACTCGGCACAGGTACACCGTCTAGGTGTTAACTCAATGCATATCACACTCAAATACAGGGTTCCAGCCAGCAGCCAACTGTATTAGCTTCCTCTGCTAGTGCCAGTTAAGGCCGCTAGGATACTTAGAGATTGAATATAAATGTCACTGCACACGTTTGTTTACCTGGCACGACTCCCATCTCCTGTCATATATCTGTCGTCTTCGGGTCCACATTTAGGAAACAGAAAAAAAATGACACCGAAAGCGACCTCTTCATGTGTTTCCTTCCTTACACATAGCGTCCTTTCGGTTATTACACTGTAACGTAAGATCGGATAAGTACGGATATGTGATTGTTATACAAAAAATTAAACCTGCTTTTAAGTAAGAAAGCGCTATTTTTCTTCATCATATTGAAGATCACCTTTAATTTACAGTAATATGTAGTTTATACTTTAAATTAACGTTCATATACAAACATTATGGTACAATTATTCGTTGACGTCGTCCAACAGCTTTTGACACTTGGTCTATTACAAACATTAGCTGTTATCGATACACAGTGTAATCATAACGTCTCTAACAGCTATATTCTATCCTCTGTCGTGTTGTAGTAAATATACCGAGAAACCTTTTATAAAATTAATCTCAAAACTGAAGGCTAACGGAAACACAATATGAAATTATTTATCGGCAGATGGCGAAACTAAATATTTAAATAAAAACAAACGTGAGCTCAAGTAATTACAAAATGATTTTTAAATCATTATTTTTAACTTTTCTAGAATATTCGGGATGTTTAGTTATTCAACCCTGGGAACATTTATTTTTCTATAGTTGGACTAGTATTGTTCAGTTATGATACATTTCTTGCTTTAGCAGAAAAAATATTTACATTACTTTAAATCATTTAATCAAATATGAACAGAAATAACACTGTTATACTGTAGAAAACGTAATCCGGGCTTCTTAAACTGTCTGTCCTTAAACAAGAAAAACTCCGTGAACCTCTGAGATCCGGGCTTTCTTAACTGTCTGTCCAGAGTCATAAATACCTTAAACAAAGTTCTATAATAAAACTTTTAAATACCTTAAATAAAGTTATATAATAAAACTTTTAAATACTTTAAATAAAGTTCTATAATAAAACATAAATACTTTAAATAAAGTTCTGTAATGAAATACTTAAATACTTTAAAAGAACTTCTATAATAAAATACATAAATACGATAAATGAAAAATTATAAGAAAATACCCAAATGTTCTGCATGAGTAATTATTAATAAATGCCTAAGACGTATAGATATTGATTTATAATAAAACACATAGATAAAATTAAGTAGATGTTTTGAAAATAATATTAGGGAACATGGAATCTAACTGCAGTTTTCTAGAATATTATAGATGGCTTATTATACTTTCTGTTCTTGGCCATCTGGCGGCAATAGAAGAGAAGTAATACCGATCTGAATCATGTTGCTTGTCATTTGTTCTTGTTTTACATCACTTATTTATTTTACTATGTTTTTTTACACATACGTGTAATTATTTAATATTTATATTTCTATATATATAATTATTTAATATCGGTGTCCTACTAGGTGTGATACTTTACTATAAGTATTTCACGATTTATGATTACTTAATAAAGTTAAGACGCTGTATATAATTATTTAATATATGTATGATAGTTAGGTAGTTAGGTATCACCATTAGATTCCATTTAGGAACATAGGGCCGCAATCGCTTGCGGATTCTTCAACAGGTTGTTGAAGTGAGCAGGTTGTTAGCCCACTGCACCGATCCGTCCCTAATTTAGCAGTGTAAGACCAGAGGGAAGGCAGCTAGTCGTCACCACCCACCGCCAACTCTTGGGCTACTCTTTTACCAACGAATAGTGGGATTGACCGTCACATTATAGCGCCCCCACGGCTGGGAGGGCGAGCATGTTCGGCACGGCGCGGGCATGAACCCGCGACCCTCGGATTACGAGTCGCACGCTTTACGCGCTTGGCCATGCCAGGCCAATATAGGTATGTGGCTATATTTAATTGTTTAATATAGGTGTATCACTAAGTGTAATTATTTACTATATATGTGTCATTAACGGTAATTATTTAATACAAGTGTGTATCGTTTAGTGTCAGTATTTATTATAGGGGTAACATTAAGTGTAACTATTTACTATAGGCATATCATTAAGATTAATTATTTACTATAGGGGTATCGTTATGTGTAATTATTTACTATAGGTGTAATAATAAGTGTAATTATTTATTATAGGTATATAGGAAAGGGTAATTATTTACTATAGGTATGTCATTAACTGTAATTATTTACTATAGGTGTGTTTCATTAAGCGTAATTATTTTCTCTAGGGGTATTATTAAGAGTTATTATGTACTATAGATGTATAATTAAGTATAATTATTTACCATAGAGGTATTAGTAAGTGTAATTATTTGCTTTATGTGTGCAATACTAAGTGTAAATATTTACTCTAGGTGTATCGTTCAGTGTCATTATTTACTACAGATGTACCATGAAGTGGAATTATTAACTATAGGTATATCATTAAGTGCAATTTTTTGTTATAGGTGTTTTATTAAATGTGTTATTTACTATAGGTTTTCTTTAAGTGTAATTATTTGAAATATGTATCTGATTAAGTGTCATTATTTAAAATATGTATCTGATTAAGTGTAATTATTTCCTGTATGGATATTATTAAGTGTAATTATTTCCTGTACACGTATCACTAAGAGTTATTATTTACTGTGGGTGTGTATCATTAAGTTTAATTATTTACTATAGGGGTATAATTAAGTGTAATTATTTCCTGTACACGTATCACTAAGAGTTATTATTTACTGTGGGTGTGTATCATTAAGTTTAATTATTTACTATAGGGGTATAATTAAGTGTAATATTTTTACTATAGGTGTCAATGATTAAGTGGAATTATTTACTACAGGTGTATGATTGAGTGTCATTATTTATTATATGTGTATCGTTAAGTGTTGCTATTAACAATAGGTGTATCATTAACTGTAATTATTTAATATACGTGCGTATCATTAACTGTAATTATTTAATATACGTGCGTATCATTAAGTGTCATTATTTAGTATAGGTGTGTCATTAAGTTTAATTATTTGCTATAGAGGTATCATTAAGTTTAATTATTTGCTATAGGAGTATCATTAAGTTTAATTATTTGCTATAGGTACTTTAGTATATGTGTTTATCAGGGTGTAATTGTTTGATATGTGTGTGTCACTGCATTTAATTTTTTATGGGATGTGAGTCACTTGGTGTAATTCTTTAATACAGGAGTGTCAGTTTATGTAATTATTTAATGTAGGTATATCTTGATGTGTATATTGTATAATATATGTATGTTTATCTATGCAATTCTTTAATATATGAGTATCAACTGACCTAATTTTTATATAGGTTCATCAATAGATGTAATTAATTAATAGTTTTGTCACTGAGTGGAATTCTTTTTAATATATGAGTCCCTAGATGTAATTTTTAATATATGTGAGTTACTAGGTGTATCTCTTTATTATATGTGAGTCTCTAGGTGGTTATTTGACGTATGTGAGTCTTTAGGTGGTTATTTGACGTATGTGAGTCTTTAGGTGGTTATTTAACGTATGTGAGTCATTAGATGCAATTCTTTAATAAACGTGAGTCTCGTATGTGTAATTCTTTAATACAGGAATGTCAGTTTATGTAATTATTTAATGTAGGTATATGTCTAGATGTAATTATTTATTGTAACTGTAATTGTTCGATGTACGTGTATCTCTGAACGTAATTGTTTTAAAAAGGTGTGACAAATAGTGTAATTGTTGATATACTAAAATGCCTTAATTAAAGAATTGCGTCTAGTGACATGAAGTATTATTTCCTGTAGTTGTTTCACTAGATGTAATTCTTTAATAGGTATCATTATTCATCAACAATTAACCCGTTATGACAAATGTTAATGATTGTGCATAGAATAATTAGTAAAACGTAATCGTTATTTCATAGTTATCCATATGTATACAGACACACTGCTGGCCAAAATCTTAAGGCCCAAAGAAAAATATGTCTTTTGCGTTGTTAAACGCAACCACTTGTTTGAGTAGAGCTTCGAAAGATGAAAATAAGAAAAGGGAAAATAAAAATAAAAAACGTTTTAGCATTTAATAGGAAAAATGTGAACATTGTAAAATTAGCCTAAATACTAGGTGGTCAAAAGTTTAAGACCATACCAAAAAGAAGTCCTAAACAGGGTAGGAAATACCCAACAAGAGGTCTCAGTAGTAAGTTGCACCGCCGTCATTGCGAATACCTGCAAATATTCGCTTTGGCATGGTCGATATAAGCGTTTACAGAAGGCTGGCTGGAAGGTTATTCAAAATGGTGAAGATTGCTTCACGAAGATTATACACTGTTTGGAATTGACGTCCATTTCTATAGACTTTCCTTGCTATTCACCCACAAACATTTTAAATAGGGTTCAATTCGAGCGAACACGCTGGATGGTCCAAAAGAATCATATTATTCGCCATGAAAAAGGCCTTTGTCCTGCAGGCATTGTGGATTGCAGCGTTGTCCTGCTGAAAGACCCAGTCATTTCCATACAAGCGAGGACCTTCAGCCAATAAGGATGCTCTCTCCAACATGCCAATGTAGCCAGCTGCTGTGTAACGCCCCTGTATAACCTGAAGCTCCATTGTTCCATGGAAGGAGAAAGCACTCCAGATCATGATGGAACCTCCTCCACTGTATCGTATAGAGAATGTCTCCGGTGGGATATCCTTATTATACCAGTAATGTTGGAAGCCATCTGGGCCATCCAGGTTAAATTTTTTCTCATCAGAGAACAAAACTTTCTTCCACTTTTCTACGTCCCATGTTTGGTGCTTCTCAGCAACGTTTAACCGAGCTGTTTCGTGGTGTAGAAGGAGGCGTGGCCTTTGAAGACGTTTACGGTTTTTAAAGCCTTTCTCTCGTAGATACCGTCTTATTGTTCTTGAGCTGCATCTTGCGTCAGTAAGGGCCTTAATCTAGTTTGACGATCGGTTGTTGTCTTGCTGGACAACCCATCGAATCCTCCTACTCAACGCTGGCGAAATTTTTTTTGGGCCGACACTTGAAATTCTCGTTCTGTATCCTTCAGAGTCTTTTAAGAAAGTTGCCACAGCATTTTTACTACGCCCAATCACACCAGCAATGGCACGTTGAGAGAGACCTTGCTTTTGCAATTCGACAATTCTGCCACGTTTAAACTTTGACAACTTTTTAGCCTTTGCCATGTTTTTACCCAATGTAACACAGGAGATGTCAGTGAGAAATGTTGACAACGCTAATGCTTGAACACAAATGACTGAATTTCGTTAGTGTTTACCGATTAACGCTTCGTTTCAGTATGGTCTTAAACTTTTAACCAGCTGGTATTTAGGCTAATTTCATAGTGTTCACATTTTCCCTATTAAATGATAAAACGTTTTTATATTTATTTTCCTTTTCTTATTTTCATCTTTCGAAGCTCTACTCAAATAAGTGGTTGAGTCTAAGAACGCAAAAGGCATATTTTTTCTTTATGTTCATTGGGCTTAAAATTTTGGCCAGAAGTGTATGCATGTGTGTAACATAAAATACCCTGAGGTTAACACTTTTCCAATTAATGATACTCCTAAAGTGGTAACTTTAAACTATTACGAAATAAGAAAAAGGATAAATTGTGTTAATTAAAATATCAAATAAAACAACCACCGAACTCTGAACATCTGATAATTCCATCCCAAGAACAACACACCAGAATTATATTTCTTACAGCACCAGAAATGTGTCGAATGTAAGTCTTTACTTCATAAAATATGGTCTACAATCGTGTCTAGTGACACAAAATGGAATCAGACAGATGTAAGTGCATTTTGTCATAATCATATTGCTCAGTTTATAAGATTTAACAATATTCCATTTAAGGTTTGAGTATAACCGAAGAACCCGTTTCTTATAATAAAATTGACTAGTGATAAGGAAGGATGGCTCTTTTATATATGTAAAAACGGCTCGTTTGGGTTGAGAATTTTTTATTTTTTTTTACGTAGAGGAGTGAACAACGTTTCAACCTTCTTCGGTCATCGTCAGGTTCGCAAAGAAACAGAGAGGTAAGAGGTAAAAAAGTTTCTCAACCCAAATGAGCCGTTTATACATATATATTTCTCTACAAATGGGTTTTTTCCACATCACTAGATGGCTCTTTTGTTTTTTCATTATAAATCTGTGTGAAGTTCGTTTTCACTATTAGTATGGTTTATATAAGTCAACTCTGATGTCGTTATAAACTGTGTTTGCCAGAAGATTTTTAAATATCCAGGTGTAGGAATTCGTCTCTGTATGACATTCTCCAAAACTCTGGAAAACCGTAACTAGCATGAGACTTTCACTAAGTTGGTTGACATTTGTTCCAGTGAACTGCTGTCACAGTAACTTTTACACACGTCTCACCAGGGAATTTTTCGGACGATCTCACCGGAAGTAGTATATTTACTAACTTCCGCACAGCTGAACTTGAGGGATATTTTTACATCTAATAAGAAAGCTCAGTATGCTAGTAGCTGGGACAAGGATGTATATAAAACGACATTATGGTAAAATCCATGTTCTAGTGTCTTTCTAGACACTTAGGATCCCATTCAAAGTTGCACGAGACTGTAGTCACAAGCTATGGTGTAAAGTTGACCTGTAGTCACAAGCTATGGTGTAAAGTTGACCTGTAGTCACAAGCTATGGTGTAAAGTTGACATGTAGTCACAAGCTATGGTGTAAAGTTGACATGTAGTCACAAGCTATGGTGTGAAATTGACCTGTAGTCACAAGCTATGGTGTAAAGTTGACCTGTGGTCACAAGCTATGGTGTAAAGTTGACCTGTAGTCACAAGCTATGGTGTAAAGTTGACATGGCGCCTTCCAAAACATCTCTGTCCAAACGAGATGTTTCAGAAAGACGGTCCATTTAAGATTTTCAATATTCTATTAGCACTGTCCTCTAGAAGATAGGACATTTTGGTAACCACACTTTTCTAACTCAGACCTGCTATCCTACATGCAGGTGCCAATAGCTAGACTTATGTTGACACAAGTCCATCACCAAAACGTTAACCTGGTTTATAATGGCAAACAGTTAGTTTCAATGTCACTTGCGACAGATCAATTTAAAGATATCCAGTTAGCCTGCTCTGATTGGTCGTGATTCTTTATCTACACATTATCATAAACTTTCGTCAGTTCAAGAACTTCTGTTGCAGCTCTTTTGTCCCCTAATGGCACAGCTGTATGTCTGCGGACCTACAATGCTAGAAACCGAATTTCGATACCAGTTGTGGCCAGAGCACAGATAGCGCCTTGTGTAGCTTGTGCTTAACTTTAAGCAGACGATAGTTTTTGAATGACACAACTTGCTATTAACCTTTTCATCACCACGACATTCATATATGTATTTCTATCTAAAACCCTGTCGTGGAATCTTGGAAGTTTATACCACCATAAATAGGGAGGATTTCCCTCTTCAAACTTTACAAAGTTTACCACTTACAATTTAAATATAATATATATCATATTTTTATTTTTTGTTTGCTTAGAATTCTGCACAAAGCTACACGTGGGCTATCTGTGGTAGCTCTCCGTAATTTATCAGTGAAAGACCAGAGGGAAGGCAGCTAGTCATCACCTCACATCGCCAACTCTTGGGCTACTCTTTTATCAACTACCAGTGGGATTGACAGTCACATTATAACGTCCCCAAGGTATTTACTGTATTCTTTGTAGAAGTCACATTTTCAAAAGGTGTGTCAAAGAAACGGAGTAAGATATTTTTCTGTGTATTATAAGACGGGTTCCATGAAATGGAGTAAACAGGAAAGGTTAGAGTGAAATGAACTGTTCGTTTCTCTCTATAAAGTATTAAAAAAAAAGTTAGAAACACATTTGTTTGTTGCGTTTCGTGAAAAACTACTGGACGACTATCTGTGTAAGCCGTCCTTAATTTATAACTGATAGACTAGCAGCATGTTAACACCACCGACAACTCTATACCAATGAACAGTGAGATGGAACGTAACATTACAATGCCCTTATGGGTAAAACGAGAAACATGTTTGATGGTAAGATTCGAACTTCCAAGCCCCCAAATCACGGGTTGAGTCGGGTACTAACTAACCACCACGTCAAATAAAATATTAAAAATGTGTGTACCGTATGGAAGCTAACGATTTCGTATATAAGTAGTTACACTATATGTTTTCATTTCGCCAGTTTTAATACAATACGAAGTTCACCAATTTTCCTGTAATTCAGTTTTCTAAAAGTAGAACATTTTTCCCTTGTTGATCTTAAATTATTTGTGACTAGTGGCGCCAATAATAACCGTTTTGTGGCTTACGACAGAACTAACTTATTACGTGATGAATTTTATGCGTCTATGGCGGTTATCATAGAATTAACCTTCGGCTCAATAAGAAATGTAAAAACTGAACTTAAAAATATTTTATAAGACAAATTTGTAAATTTTTCTATCTAGAAATATATATTTAGTCCTAAAACCCAAACAAAGCTTTCACATGTTCACCATTCCTTTGTTCTAACTGATTGTTTAAATAATCTAATCAGTAGCTACACCATTAACCAGAAACTTTCTTCGCTGTTGATGGTACACTACTTAGTGCCACATTCCTGGCTCTCTGTCTCCCAAACCTGACCCCAGTGTTGATCTTGGCTTTATCGTTGTCGCCAGTTTCGTTTGTTTTGTTTAAAGTTTAAACACTATTTCTTCTTTGGGTAACTACATTCAAATGTTACTGATACATGTTGTAGAATCCAGTTGTTACTTCATATTGCTGGTATCTGGAATATGTACAATAGCTTTATTCAACTTAGGATACAGTAATATGGAACCTGTCAAAAATATAACAAAACTAGCATATTCAATACCAGGGATACCATGTAACAAGTTACTTCTAGTTGCAAATCCGTAATGTTGTCAAACATAAAACTGAAGTTACCAACTGTTACACATCCAATATGTTGTCTAACACTAGACTGAAGTTATTGACTGTTACACATCCATTATGTTTTCTAATACTAGAGTCAGGTTACTGTTTGTTACATATTTAAGTTATGTTTCCTGTCACAGATGTCAACATAGCTGTCCGTCAAAGGCTCAACAGTAAATTTGAGGGCTTATACGTAAAAAATCGGGGTATGATACTCAGGGTGAACACACCACAGAAGGCCCGACGTGTAACAAACAAACACAACTAATAAAAGAATCGATTCGTCCTGAATGTATTTTAAGGATATTTAGCAGAACCGCCTCTACAGTTTCTACGAATTTACGAAGCTAAGTTTGCTTTTAATTATTTATTGTGTATTCTATAAAGTCTCCTGGGCCTAGCAACTTCTCGTGATTTACTAGAAAATAAATAACACTTAAGCTCACGGATGTCTCGATTGAACAAGTAGTAACAACAAAAATAGAAGTTGAAGTCTCAGCAAGTTTCTAACATAGGTGTCTAAAGAGCATCTTATAAGAAATGGTGACGTAGAAAAGGATTTCCAATAGTGATTAAATAAACAAAGAAATATGAGACCGAATTCCTTTTCCTTGGTGATCGGAATTCTCTTTAGCTTTCATGAAAGAAAAAACAAAGACAGAATTAAGCACCTGAAGAACGTGTGACAAGTGCTTAGTGTTTGGTACATAGAAGAAGAAAGTAATATCTCACACTAAGTAAAATAGCGTCCAATGTAAACAACCTACGTAGACCTGAGGACTCTAATTACATACATAAGTTAAAGAGAACTCTCTGGTATTTGTTGTATTTTTTATTCTAGATATTAAACTATATAAATAAGGACACTGATTATGGAAATCTAAAACAGCAGGCATTACCAAAATCTCCAGCCTAGCTAGATCATAAGAGATAACTTATTCTGTAAATCTATCTTTGTATATATCTAATACAAAAACTTTAAAGTTATAGGTTTGAGACCAATTACTTGAGAAACGTTGTAAACTAAAGGCCATTAATCAGCGACAAAATTAATTTCTGTTTGTAGATGTCTTTTTAACACGAACTTTATAATAGATGTTAAGCCTATTTAGTTGTAAAAACTTCATAGCATTCAGCATACAAAAAAAACCATAATTTTAAGAAGAATTCGGTAAGATACTAGTTACAAATTCAAAACATAGATAGTGTATGATACTATTATAAAACATGGATAGTGTATAATAGTATTATATAACATAGTATATGGTACTGTTATAGAACATAGTGCAAGACACTATTATAAAACATATATACTCTATGACACTATTATAAAACATAGTGCATGATACTATTATAGAACACAGATAGTGTATGATACTGTTATAGAACATAGATAGTGTATGATACTGTTATAGAACATAGATAGTGTATGATACTGTTATATAGGGTTATAGTTATAACATAGAGTATGGAACTGTTATAAAATATAGATAGTGTACAATACTCTTATTGAGAATAGATACTGTATGATGCTATTATAGAACATAGATAGTGATGATACTAGTATAGAACATAGATAATACATGATTCTGTTATAGAGCATAGGTAGTGTATGGTACTATTATGAAATCTGAAGAACAGGGTAATTTCAGTTAAGAAGGTTTTATTTGATGAAAGTTAGAAATACGAATTACATAGACCTTGTTGTTGCTTGTAATTAAGCATAAAACTATACAATTGACTATTTGTGCTTGTCCCACCAAGGGTATCTAAACTGTATTCTAACGTCGTAGCTGTGCAAACATACCACTGTGCCATGCCACTGATGGCTTACAAGATCTGAACTAAGAAATTAGGTTAATTCTCGGTTCTCAACCTGTGGCCTGAAGACCCCTAGACGTCGTAAACGTTCTATCAGAAATCCACTGAAATAAAAATAAATTTACCCTCTTATTGTTTAAAAAAAAAAAGAAACAAAATACTATGTTCGATTATGTGTAAGTAACGTTTAATTTTGTTCGTTTGATGTTTAACATAAAACTACACGATGTGCGATTTATGTTGTACTCACTACGGGTGTCAAAACCGTTTTAAGCATATCAGCCTTCAAACTTACCGCTGGGCATTGGGAATATGTAATACTGGATAAGCAAATTTCATTATTTTTAAATGCAGTGTCGATTTCACGCAGTGTGGATTCAGTTTAGACAAGTAACTCTATCTGAATGTGGAATCTGTAAAACTGTATTTGGATCGTGAAAGTACCCGTATGTAAAGAAGACGAAAGTTTTAGGAGGTTCCCCCACCCTATCGTTACTAGAAATCCCGAATGTTCACAAATTGGATTCGGTGTTTTATGGATCTGCTATTGTAAGAAGGTTTAGTCTACACACGTGAATAAATAAACATCGTAAGTTCAGAACGTGTTCAACAAAAAACACAATACTATTGAAGTAGGCAGTGCTGATATATTCAGTAGATTATGGACCTCAGCCAAGAATGTTGTAAACTACTATCAGTTCATTTAGAGCAGAGACACCATGAACTAACCCTAAACATAACATATGCACTTTAACCTTTTCTATTCCACTGCTGTAAAAATGGTTTTCTTTTCTGATCCTTGGCCAGAGGGAGAGATACTAACTTATAAAACAAAATGTAGAGTACGACTCCTTTGTGTGGAAAGAGCCTACAGAGTGACCCATGTAGCATTGAGATAAACAAAAATTATTTTCCGTTTCCTCACATACAAACATTGTTTTCTTCGATTATATAAGTAGTTTGTGGGTCAAGATGTTCTACAATTTGTTATAAACAAAAAACATCCAAACAAATATGAAAAACACTCCTCTAATCAAGAGGATTAAGAGACAATAATGTAAGATATAAAATGTACTCTACATATCATTATTTTTCTTTGTATATTCTTGTGGTCTTTTGTTTCATTACTTTGCACAAAACATCATTTTAATAACTTTCCATTCAATGAGCCTATTTTTATTCCCTAATTTCGTTATTAATAAAACAATTATTAACAAAGGTAACAGCATAACCCATTTCACAATTATTCAACAAAATTACTTCATAATTTAACAAAACATATCACAGTATATTTTACGTAAGCTAAATGTTTGATAACTGCTGGGAGTGTTTCACGTGAAACACCTGCTAACTAAAACTGTACTTCAACGTTATCCCAAACCTCATATCAGTTGCAGCCTCACTGAAAACAAGGACTGCCCCCAGCATACAAGAACAACAATCTTCGCCCAAGAATAGTCAAACATCTACGACCCAAGCGGCTCAGAGAAACTTCTACCGGCTTGAGATGTTGGAATTCTCCTTTCGATAAGCATTGCGTACACAGCGCAGATAAAGTATTTCATAACTTTGCACTTAAATACAACCAAACCAAATCACACAATAGCTTCAACTTAAACAATATGTCATAAAATTGTGAAACAAAGAATGGCACCATGAGAACAAAACATATAACTATTTTATCTTGATCCACACTATTACACATTAACACAATGAGAAAACAACATATAACTACTTTATCTTGATCTACACTATTACACATTAACACAATGAGAACAAAACATATAACTACATTATCTTGATCCACACTATTACACATTAACACAATGAGAAAAAAAACATATAACTACTTTATCTTGATCCACACTACTACACATTAACACAATGAGAACAAAACATATAACTACTTTATCTTGACCCACACTATTACACATTAATACAATGAGAACAAAACATATAACTACTTTATCTTAATCCACACTATTACACATTAACACAATGAGAAAACAACAGATAACTACTTTATCTTGATCCACACTATCACACATTAACACAATGAGAACACAACATATAACTACATTATCTTGATCCACACTATTACACATTAACACAATGAGAAAACAACATATAACTACTTTATCTTGATCCACACTATTACACATTAACACAAGGAGAACAAAACATATAACTACTTTATCTTGATCCACACTATTACACATTAACACAAGGAGAACAAAACATATAACTACTTTATCTTGATCCACACTATTACACATTAACACAATGAGAACAAAACATATAACTACTTTATCTTGATCCACACAATTACACATTAACACAATGAGAACAAAACATATAACTACTTTATCTTGATCCACACTATTACACATTAACACAATGAGAAAACAACATATAACTACTTTATCTTGATCCACACTATTACACATTAACACAAGGAGAACAAAACATATAACTACTTTATCTTGATCCACACTATTACACATTAACACAATGAGAACAAAACATATAACTACTTTATCTTGATCCACACAATTACACATTAACACAATGAGAACAAAACATATAACTACTTTATCTTGATCCACACTATTACACATTAACACAATGAGAAAACAAACAGATAACTACTTTATCTTGATCCACACTATTACACATTAACACAATGAGAACACAACATATAACTACATTATCTTGATCCACACTATTACACATTAACACAAGGAGAACAAAACATATAACTACTTTATCTTGATCCACACTATTACACATTAACACAAGGAGAACAAAACATATAACTACTTTATCTTGATCCACACTATTACACATTAACACAAGGAAAACAAAACATATAACTACTTTATCTTGATCCACACTATTACACATTAACACAATGAGAACAAAACATATAACTACTTTATCTTGATCCACACAATTACACATTAACACAATGAGAACAAAACATATAACTACTTTATCTTGATCCACACTATTACACATTAACACAATGAGAAAACAACATATAACTACTTTATCTTGATCCACACTATTACACATTAACACAATGAGAACAAAACATATAACTACTTTATCTTGATCCACACTATTACACATTAACACAATAAGAACAAAACATATAACTACTTTATCTTGATCCACACTATTACACATTAACACAATAAGAACAAAACATATAACTACTTTATCTTGATCCACACTATTACACATTAACACAATGAGAAAACAACATATAACTAATTTATCTTGATCCACACTATTACACATTGACACAATGAGAACAAAACATATAACTACTTTATCTTGATCCACACTATTACACATTAACACAATGAGAACAAAACATATAACTACTTTATCTTGATCCTCACTATTACACATTAACACAATGAGAACAAAACATATATCTACTTTATCTTGATCTACTCTATTACACATTAACACAATGAGAACAAAACATATAACTACTTTATCTTGATCCACACTATTACACATTAACACAATGAGAACAAAACATATAACTACTTTATCTTGATCCTCACTATTACACATTAACACAATGAGAACAAAACATATAACTACTTTATATTGATCCACTCTATTTCACGTTACCACAATCAAAACACAACATTTAAATACCTTATCTTGATCTATTCTCTTACACGTTAAGACGAGGAGAGCACAACATATAACGACTTTATCTTCTTCAACTCTAACACACGTTTACACAATGAGAAAACAACTTATAACTACTTTATCTTGATCTACTCTATAACAAAATAACATAGTCAGAACACAACATATAACTACTTTATCGTGATCTACTCCATAACAAAATAATATATTCAGAACACAACATATAACTACTTTATCGTGATCTACTCTATAACAAAATGACATAGTCAGAACACAACATATAACTACTTTATCGTGATCTACTCTATAACAAAATAACATAGTTAGAACACAACATATAACTACTTTATCGTGATCTACTGTATAACAAAATAACATAGTCAGAACACAACATATAACTACTTTATCTTGATCCACACTATTACACATTAACACAATGAGAACAAAACATATAACTACTTTATCTTGATCCACACTATTACACATTAACACAAGGAGAACAAAACATATAAAAATACTTTATCTTGATCTACTAAATTACACATTAACACAATAGGAACACAACATACAGCGACTTTATCTTGATTTTCTTTATTACAAAATAACACAATTAGCACACAACACATAGCTGCTTTATCTTGATATAATCTATTACAAAACAGCAGTGTCAAAACGAAACATAAATATTCTTTATCTTGATCCACTCTATTACACGTTAACACAATGAGAATACAAAATATATCTACTTTATCTTGATCCACTTTATCACACGTTAATAGAATGAGAACACAACATAAAACATGTAAATCCATGAATGTGCCACTGGGGGCTTCTATATATCATCTGCATTTACCTAGTTATTTTTTGATTGTGTTGAATATTTCATTCGTAGTTTTTCTTTGATTTAAATACAGTTCCCAATATACGGTTTATTAAAATACTCATAGCTTTTGTTTATTATAAATGAAGTATTCTTTGTTGTGCTATTCGATGTTTATTCAACAAGGTTTTAATTTTCTTTTAGTAAAAACTAATATCATAAAAACTGGTGACATATTGAGATAATAATTGTTGTGGTATGTTTTGTCATCGTATTTACTCTTAAAAAATCTTCCTCGGAGGTAATTTTATACTGCTATTACTCTGGCCACTTATCAATAAATAAATGAAATATTATTCCATAATACAAACAAGTTATATTACTTGTTTGTTTGTTTTAAATTTTGCTCAAAACTATTAAAGAAATATCTGCGATAGCCGTCCGTAATTTTAAATTAACAATCACCAGTAGGCCTAAACTACGGTGGAATTTTCCAACGACGCTTCATACGCACGTAGGCTAAAAAGCTAGATTAAAGTCGCCTGTACTACTGACCAATTGGAAGTTTACAATGAGAAATCTGAACCAGAACTGAACCAAATAATGGGAAATGACAACCATTTTTTTAAAGCTATCACAGCTTAAAATGCATGGAGGCATCACGTTTCGAACCTATATTTCGTGTGGTTGAACACCAATTAATTGAAAATAATAAAGGAAGAAGAACTATATGCTCGTTTCGTTTTTACAGTTTCTTGGGGAGGAACATTAAATCTACCAATAAATATAAAACCATTTGTTAAGCAGTTCTAAACAAAAAAACTTTAAATGCACTCAAAAATTAAAGTTCAATATGTGGTCGACTAATGACATTTGCACAAAAACAGACTCAAAAAATATAAATTAGAGAATCACTCAGTTTAAGGCTAAATAACAGACAAATAAATTGGTAAGTTTCTTTATTTTATTTATCAACAAAACAAGTTCACGTAATGATCGTAAAATTTATTTCTGTTCGCAGCAAAAAATGAATACTTGATTTTTAACGCAAACCTGCACAATCGCCTGTTCGCCGTGGGAAAACGAACCATGGATTTTAGACTTTTAAGGTCATAAATTTAGAACTGACACACAGGAGGTGTTTATTAAATTTCTTAATCATTTTCTTCTATAGCATGTGCTACTAAGAAAAAACAATCTAAAATAACATTATCTAAACAATCCAGGCTGCAAACACAAATTTAAATTGTTAAGGTTTTAAAGGACAGCCTTTCGCTGATATAGGCTTGCACTATCACCTGTTTCAACTTATCTCGGTCTTAGACGTCAGTGATGCCGGATTTACAGATGGTTTTGATAAAGAATTTTAATAAACCACACTTGGTATTTTGTGACTTTACATAATTGTTTAGAGAAGCTGTCGTCAACAGTTTTAAGGTTGCAAAAAACTAAAAGATGCTAAAATTAAACTAGCTGTGATCGTTTCTCACTACATATATTTTTAAAGTTTAAGCTCATAACACGAGGCCAGAAGAAGCACTATGCTTCATACCCTACATATAGACATTTTTAACAAAGATGGGTGAACGTGGTTTTAAAAAAGGGTGAAATTCTACAACAATATTTCAAACTGCTAATCTTAGCAAACTTAGCTAAGTAATAATAACCTGGGTAAACTTAATCTACATTCAGACCTGAACAGTAATATAACCTCCAATCTACATTTAAACCTCAACAATAATTCAACATGTAACCTAGGTGAGCGTAATCTACATTTAGACCTCAACAATAACTTAACCTGTAACCAAGTAAATTTAATCTACGTTCAGATCTCAACAATAATTTCACCTGTAACCGAGTTAAACGTAATCCACATTCAGATCTCAACAATATTTTAAAGTGTAACAGTTAAAACTCTTATTATGAAAATGCATACATCATAGATTTGGTTGTCTGCTCATTTTAGTTTTTGTAAACGAATATGCGAAGTATCGTCTGAGATGTATCGCCGCGATCATTTGAACAATTAAATGTAACTGTAAAAACAGTATAAACACTGTCGACAAAGGTACTTCGCCACATGACTAAGAAAACGTCAGGCAATAATTGCTGGAATGAATTTCTGTCTCTAAAGTACTAGAAACTAAACTCATCCAGTAAGGGAAGCATTCTAATTCATGCTTAGCGCGTCACAGCTAGTTTTAGCAGTACTTTTTTTTCTTGTTCTTTTTTTATATGTAAACATGCTGCTGTATATCTTTCTTCAGGTGTAGGGTTAGAAACGAACACAAAAAGCACTCACTTGGAACTTCAGCCAAATCGTCCATGACCGTCAAAACTTTAACTAAAGGAATATTTCGTTCTTCTTCAAAATGTTTAGTGAATAGTGAAAGGTTTCAGATATTTTGGTATCGAAGTTCGAGATAGTCATTAAAAAGAACGTTTTATTTCAGCCAAAGTTTCGCCATTATAAGCTTTATCTGGATTATTATTATTATTATTATCATTATTATATGGAGCGTAAAGGCTGTTTTTTATCTTATTTACCGGAGAGGTAAAAATAAATAAATAAAACAGATGTGTTATATTTTAAGAATAGCTGCACCTGGTGGCTCAGCAGTAAGCTTGGTGACTAAAAACGCGAAAATTCGGGATGCACTGGCAAATAAACAAACAACGAGAATATTTCGTGGAAATTTAGTCTTCTCTGAGATGCTTCTGCAGCCTGTTTAGTTTCAATCAGTGTTTTTTGTTTGTTTATTTTCACAAAATGTACTTGCTGTGAATCATGGAAATGGCTCTCACTTTAAGGATTGTGTAAGGGTCGAAATGCAGAAAAAAATTTTGTATTTTTTTCTTTTGAGAAGATTTTCTTTTTAGAAAACCCCATAAAAAGCAATTTTGTGATTTTTTTTTGCAAGAAACATTCTAAAGCTTCTAAATCTTTTGTCAAAAAACATCTTTAAATTCATCATATAAATCCATTAAATAAAAGTAACTTCCGATCCAAACTATTTGTAAATATTTTCTCAAGACTTAAGTTATTTTTACAAGTAATTTTTAAATATATATATTTGAAAAATATATTAAATGTGTTTGTTTGTTTGTTATTCAAGAAGGGGATATATTTGTTACCATGAAATGGTATAAAATTACTTAAGTTGGCGAAGAATTATATCTTTTTAGGCCTAATAAGTAATAAAAATAAAATATATTTAGTCTAGGCCTATTAAGCATGATGAAAATAGAACTTTGCTGTTTTTAATTTCATTGCATTCCTTTTAGTCCATTACGTTTTGTGAAGAAAATATAGATTTAAAAAAGGGTCATATTACTTTTTATAATAGACACCAGGAAACGTTTTATTCAGCGCCAGAGCTTGTCCTGTGTGTTTATTTTATAATTTTCATATTTCCTGCATCTTATCAACAAACTTAAGTTGCAAAATATTTTTAAGGTGATATTTATTTAGCATTAAAACACGTTGTTGCATTAAAATTATACATAAAAATGTAATATTTACTTATAAAAGTCAGTGTAGGGGTTATCACTTAGTATTAGATCCTCTTCAATTAAAAAAAGAAAAATTATTTTTCTATTTTACCTGTCATGCAACATATTCTTCCTCTAATAAGCGTGCCTTGGATGCACAAATTATTATCCTGTGAACTTTTTGTTACTGTTAACCGCAATGGTTTTTACTCCATAATCTAAATAAAAACCTTTTTTCTAAACTTGCGTATACTGTGTCATTTATTTTTTTTCTGTGCATCTCTCGACTGCACTTTTAAACTTAGCTCATTCCGTTACTAATGTAAATATCCTTCAAACCTAAACTCTGTTAAGTGTCAGATCTAAATAAACATTTACTTATTCGTTTTTCGATATATAAACATATTAACCTTTGAGAAAACTAAATTTTTCAGAGTAAGATCTTCTACATGTGTATTTTTCTTATAGCAAAGCAACAGCGGGTTATCTGCTGTTATCCACAGAGGGGAATCGAGCCCTTGATTTTAAAGTTTTCCCCACCGGGGGAATCTTTATTCTTTTTTTCACAGAAAAGCAACTATTTGTCTCAGTAAGTGTTGAAATGCTATTTATTGTATAAGTTACATAAATTCTAGATAACTTGAATATTATTTCTTGAAGATAAGTTACTTCCCATAGAACTCGTCCGCGAGGACTCTTTAAATTATATAACAATTTCCAAAACAAGAGCTGCATAAGCTATACAATAATAATTACAATTAACTGTAAATAGGCTTAATATTGAATAGCATTTTTTTTTTAATTTCGCGCAAAGCTACATGAAGACTGTCTGCGCTAGCCATCCCTAATTTTGCAATGTAAGACTAGAGGGAAGGCAACTAGTTATCACCACCCACCGCCAACTCTTGGGCTACTCTTTTACCAAGAAATAGTAGAATTGACTGTAATATTATAACGCCTCCACAGCTGAAAGGGCAAACATGTTTGGTGTGACGGGGGATTCGAACTCGTAACCCTCGGATTACGAGTCGAGTGCCTTAACCACCTGGTCTTGCCGGGCCAGCAATCAAAGTACAAAATGCTTCTACGACCGCATTAGTTGAGTACCCTCGCTGCTAGATATCAGCGGTTTTGTCCTTTAACCCAATAGCACTTAACAAGGTTAGCCTTAAAGATATTATCAAGCGAAAAAGCAGAATTGTCATACAGAAAGCTTCGAGTGCTATGCCAGTCACATTTAGACAGTTTAATGGTATTTAGATAATCCTTTAAATAACTAAAATATATATTAAGTTATCAACTATATTGTTTGAGGGTGGCCGAGCTAAAGAAAGCTCATCCAATGTTCAGATTTATAAATGAAACAAACTAAAGGTGAGTAGTTATTAAAAGCCAAAGAATAATTTAAGAAAAGCTGTTATCGAACAAAAGAAAGTCAGATAAAACAACTATAGTTTGAGTTTTCATCAATAACTGGACTAGTGTTAGAGTATGTGAGGTACAGGACAGGATAAAGTTATTTATACCACACAAGTTGTGGTTCTCTTCCTTTGTCCATGTTATGAACTAAAAATAAAATTAGGATGAATGCTATGAAAAATATACAAACATTTTAACTTTCGCACATTTTATATATAACATAAAATATTACAGTATTTAGAAAAGGTTTGTAAAAGCGTTAAGAACTCAAAATGTATTTACGTGTTATTCACTGTATCATATGACTTTGAAGGAAGAGTGTGGTTGATGTACTGGCGATAGGGATGCTTTCTGTTATCCGCTTTTAGTACACACTTCTTAACGCCTTTCCACACTATTTTATATTATTAATTAATTGCTGATCATTGGCTGCAGAGGTGTGTTATAGGCCAAAGTTGAAAGATCAGGGGTCAAAATAGGAAGTGAGTATAACTTATTAAACGTCTCTTCATATCAGCGTTACAGTGGCTACTGGTGTAGACACTTCATTTGAGTTTATGTATTATTGAAGTGGTAGCGACCATTTTTTTTCCCATTAAATTCCTTCTTATGGAGTTCGAGTGGACTTTACGAAACATATAAGATGTTTGTGTGCCATTCACTATTCTGTATGTATGTTGTGTTGTAGAAAATTTAATGTGTTTATATTCTTATATCCAAGCCACATCGTTCTATCTGTTGGGTCCACTGAGAGAAACTGTATCCCTATTTTTAGCGTTGTAAATCTAAAGACTTACTGCTGTCCCACCAGGTGACGGAGAATTTAATTATGATTTTGTTATTGTTTTGTGTAAGAGCGTGGCGCTATCCATGAATATAATTAATGTTAACATACGTCAAAATTAATAAATTCTCAATAACGGGGTACAGAGGTTGTGAACACACCATCAACATGCCTCAAGTTCCAAAGTATCATCTTCAGAAAGAAAATGTTAATCTGAAGATGACCTAAGAAGGTCGAAACTTTGTTCTGTGCTTTATTTTAATTAAAGTTAAAATACCCTTACCAGCCGTCTTGATAATACAATAATAACATGTACGTCTAATTAAAATAGCCGAACTGTAAAACATTCTCATGCAAGGTGTTTTAATAACATTTAATCCTTATCCAAGAAATAATATTAGATATATTATTATTACTTTCACATTCAAACGAAATTGTGAGGTAAAGTATTTAGGAATAATGCTCTGAAATCACCAAAATATGTAAAAACGTTAAATAAAATTGAAATGAGTTTTTTATTGTGCTATATGAGTATTTCTATAATTTATAAAGCTGATGCAGGTATTTTTGTTTTTTTTTTAATTTCTCGCAAAAAGCTTTGTTTTGTTTGTTTGTTTGGGAATTTCGCACAAAGCTACTCGAGGGCTATCTGTGCTAGCCGTCCCTAATTTAGCAGTGTAAGACTAGAGGGAAGGCAGCTAGTCATCACCACCCACCGCCAACTCTTGGGCTACTCTTTTACCAACGAATAGTGGGATTGACCGTCACATTATAACGCCCCCACGGCTGGGAGTGCGAGCATGTTTTAGCGCGACTCGGGCGCGAACCCGCGACCCTCAGATTACGAAGTGCACGCCTTAACGCGCTAGGCCATGCCAGGCCCCTCGCAAAAAGCAACACGAGGGCTATTTGCGCTAGCCGTCTCTAATTTAGCAGTGTAAGATTAGTGGTAAAGCAGCTAGTCATCACTAAGATCTGACAACTTACGTCCTTGAGAAAGGTTACATACATTAAAAACAACTAAGACAAAAAAAGTGTGTCCATATTGTCCAAACATAGAAACAGTAAAACATCTCTCATTTGACTGTCCAGATGTTCACCGAAGAAATGTAACCTCTCAGTTACGGAACAGTTTTATTTCATAAACCAATATATGTTACTAAAAACATTTTACTTACTTGTGAGTGAATTAAAATATATTTTGGTACCTAGATGTAGAACAGTGTATGACAACTTAAGGGGAAGTGTGCTAATAGTAATGAGATGGGTAGGTTCAAACGTAAGAATGAGAGTGACTGATGATCCCAAACGACTCGGAGAGGCTGAATTCAGTGAAACATAGATACTGCATGATTCATGCTTGTTCACCAAAAGAGGCAATCTGCTAGACTTTGAGTTCTCATTTGTTCACTATGTCCAACAAAAATCATGTTCAATTTCAAATGGCTAGAGAGCTGCAGTGGACCAACAACAGTTTGAGGTGTTAACCTGATAGGATGTGATGGTTGTATATTGGTTTCTGTGTGTAACACTGTGAGAGGAAAGTGGTTATAGACCTGCAGTGGACCAACAACAGTTGGAGGTGTTAACCTGATAGGATGTGATGGTTGAAATAGTTAATATAGCTAGTAGTTAATATAGCTGATAGTTTATAAAACTAGAATTAAGCATCTGTCACAAAAACACAATGAAGAAAGACTTCTGTGAATGGATTTGAAGGTATGCTTTTAACATTATTAAGTTAGTTTAATATCACATTAAAAATAATACATTTTAATTAATAGTAGTAATACTAGTACTAGTGTTAAGAAGTGATTAGAAAATCGTATGTGACTAATTTATGAGACAACTTCTCAGACTAAATTTAAAGACTTAAACACAATTTTATGTGTAATGTTAAGAGTATATCACATATCCTGATTTACAGTGTCTTTTGTTATCTTTATATTTATAATTAGCCTTCAACCAGTAATAATTCAGTTTTTCTTTTAATTTGAAGAAATTTTAAAATATAAATGATGTAATATGTTTGAACTTTTGTTATTTTTAATAGTATATAGGAAAGCTTAACACACTTGTGTCATAGTTTTTTATTGTATTCTTTGCAATGTTTCAAATAGTCTTATTTCAATAAAAAAGAAACTACTATTACAGAATTCTTTAACTCTAAAACTGTTTAAATCTTGGTTAGGTGTGTGTGTTCTGTTAGCTGTAGTGTATAGCTGGGTCAGGTGTGTGTATTCTGTTAGCTGTAGTGTATAGCTGGGTTAGGTGTGTGTTCTGTTAGCTGTAGTGTATAGCTGGGTTAGGTGTGTGTATTCTGTTAGCTGTAGTGTATAGCTGGGTTAGGTGTGTGTATTCTGTTAGCTGTAGTGTATAGCTGGGTTAGGTGTGTGTATTCTGTTAGCTGCAGTGCATAGTTGGGTTAGGTGTGTGTATTCCTGTTACTGCAGTGTATAGTTGGGTTAGGTGTGTGCATCCTGTTACTGCAGTGTATAGCTGGGTTAGGTGTGTGTTCTGTTAGCTGCAGTGTATAGCTGGGTTAGGTGTGCGTATCCTGTTAGTTGTAGTGTATAGCTGGGTTAGGTGTGTGTGTTCTGTTAGCTGCAGTGTATAGCTGGGTTAGGTGTGTGTATCCTGTTAGCTTAGTGCATAGCTGGGTTAGGTGCGTGTATCCTGTCACTGCAGTGTATAGCTGGGTTAGGTGTGCGTCCCGTTTAGCTGCAGTGCATAGCTGGGTTAGGTGCGCGTATTCCCGTTACTGCAGTGCATAGTCAATTAGGTGTGCATATCCCGTTACTGCAGCGTATAGTCAATTAGGTGTGCGTATCCTGTTAGCTGCAGTGCATAGCTGGGTTAGGTGTGTGTGTCCTGTTAGCTGCAGCGTATAGCTGGGTTAGGTGTGAGTGTTTTGTTAACCGCAGTGTATAGCTGGGTTAGGTGTGTGTATCCTGTTAGCTGCAGTGCATAGCTGGGTTAGGTGTGTGTGTCCTGTTAGCTGCAGCGCATAGCTGGGTTAGGTGTGTGTATCCCTGTCAGCTGCAGCGCATAGCTGGGTTAGGTGTGTGTGTTCCGATTACTGCAGTGCATAGCTGGGTTAGGTGTGTGTATCCCGTTACTGCAGTGCATAGCTGGGTTAGGTGTGTGTGTTCCTGTTACTGCAGTGCATAGCTGGGTTAGGTGTGTGTGTCCTGTTAGCTGTAGTGTATAGCTGGGTTAGGTGTGTGTATTCTGTTAGATGTAATATATAGTTTAGCTAGGGATGTGTGTGTGTATTCTGTTAGCTGCAGTGTATAGCTGGGTCAGGTGTGTGTATTCTGTTAGCTGTAGTGTATAGCTGGGTTAGGTGTGCATTCCGTCAGCTGCAGTGTATAGCTGGGTTAGGTGCGTGTCCCTGTTAGCTGCAGTGTATAGCTGGGTTAGGTGTGTGTATTCTGTTAGCTGTAGTGTATAGCTGGGTTAGGTGTGTGTGTTCTGTTAGCTGTAGTGTATAGCTGGGTTAGGTGTGTGTGTTCTGTTAGCTGTAGTGTATAGCTGGGTTAGGTGTGTGTATTCTGTTAGCTGTAGTGTATAGCTGGGTTAGGTGTGTGTATTCTGTTAGCTGTAGTGTATAGCTGGGTTAGGTGTGTGTGTTCTGTTAGCTGTAGTGTATAGCTGGGTTAGGTGTGTGTGTTCTGTTAGCTGTAGTGTATAGCTGGGTTAGGCTATTAAACAAAAATGTTTAAAGTGTGGTCTGAAGTTCGTTGGTAAATTATATACTTTTTTGTTCTGTATGGAAAGGCTACTTGAATGCATCAGCCAGTTACTCATAACAGAATCAGAGGCTGACTAGTAAGGGAAATACACTTGATGACAATTATTGTAGATAAAGATGTTTCTTTTTTTGTTGGCATGCATTCATGTGTCCATGCTCCATTTCTTCTGTATTTAAATAAAATCCAGCTGTGATATGCTTATAATTTTCAACATATCTGTCACTCATCAGTGGACCTGAATATCACACACATTCATAGTCTTTCCATCCCTCACACATTTTAATTCATACCAGAAGGGTTAATTTTCTCAATCCAACTGGAAACAGCAGGTGAAGTGTGGAAAGGTGCGTTGCTCTATGGCTAGTGAGATAATGTCTTCTTTATAGAACTGTATCCGTACACTCTAGAACGTCACATTATATTGAGTCACTCGTATTTCCTGTCACATACTTTAAAGGGCAAATTTAGTACCAGCTGAAACAGCCCCAAACCATTATACTACTTTCCACATTTTGCACTATTTAAACTGTGCAAATGTACCTAAATTGTTCCCGAAGTTAACAGCAAATCCATGTCTGATCATCAGATGCAAGCAGTGACTTGTCAATGGAAAAAAATTTAAACAATAAGAAATGAAACTGGTAAGCCTAAAATCCCCAAAATTACTCTGAAACAGTTATAGGCTTAATGGCTGGCGAGGTAAACATCCTTCCAGCATTATGAAATGTAGATAAAATAAGAGTTGTGTTCAAAGAGCAGCCCACGTGCAACATGTGCCAGTGTAGTAGTTTCATTGTACGTATCGACTGATGTTTTTGGTTTGGTGCATGCAGCTTCTGATACACATTCCTATCATCTGGTGTGGAGGATGACTTCACCTGGGAATTGTTCAGCTGAAAATATAGTACTGTCCTGGAATTCTGGTGACACACTCCATTCAGTAGACCATATTAAAACAGTTTTCAACTGACAGATTTCGGAGAGGTTATAACAGGTTACGTAGGGATTGTTCATTTGAATACTTTATAACCTCTTCTACTCTTCAAAGGTGTAGAAACCTTGCATTTTGAATCTATGTTTGTAATAGCCCTTAGCATAGTTAGATGCTGTGGAACAAATCTAGACTTCTAACAGCCTTTGGTATGGTTAGATGCTGTGAAACAAATCTAGGTTTGTAACAGCCTTTGGTATGGTTAGATGCTGTGGAACAAATCTAGGTTTGTAACAGCCTTTGGTATGGTTAGATTCTGTGGAACAAATCTAGGCTTGTAACAGCCTTTGGTATGGTTAGATGCTGTGGAACAAATCTAGGTTTGTAACAGCCTTTGGTATGGTTAGATTCTGTGGAACAAATCTAGGTTTATAACAGCCTTTGGTATGGTTAGATTCTGTGGAACAAATCTAGGTTTATAACAGCCTTTGGTATGGTTAGATTCTGTGGAACAAATCTAGGTTTGTAACAGCCTTTGGTATGGTTAGATTCTGTGGAACAAATCTAGGCTTGTAACAGCCTTTGGTATGGTTAGATGCTGTGGAACAAATCTAGGTTTGTAACAGCCTTTGGTATGGTTAGATTCTGTGGAACAAATCTAGGTTTATAACAGCCTTTGGTATGGTTAGATTCTGTGGAACAAATCTAGGTTTATAACAGCCTTTGGTATGGTTAGATTCTGTGGAACAAATCTAGGTTTGTAACAGCCTTTGGTATGGTTAGATTCTGTCGCACACTGAAACAGCATTGAAATAAAGAGTTCTTGGGAATCATTTTTGTGACAGTTGTTTGAAAGTGGTTCAATGTGTTACGTTCTGCACATTTACCATCAACATTTTGGATGTGTGGTATGTATTAATAAAATGCCCTAAAAACATAACCTTGAATAAAACGAATAACATTATTACAGGTTGTGCCCACAACACCCCACTAACAGTTATTTACTGATCAACAGAAACACAAATAAACATACCAACACAGCACAATTTCATTAGAAGTATTTCTTTAGTATGTTTAACTTTATAACAGTGTTCTACATCATTTATACTTAATCTTCCTCTTTGGAGTTAACTGAAAATACACTAATAAACATTAATTTCAAAACTTATTTCTGCAGCCATGAGTCTACTTGCATCCTTTTTAGTTGGGTTATATTGTGTATTAACAACCAATATTGTTAACAGTTAATGTGTATTTACTTAGAACCTGGAGATTTATAACTTCGGACTGTCATTTCTAAGATATGTTGTTAATTATGCTAATATTTGTTAATAGCAATGAAAAAAATGGGATACTTGCCTCATAGCTTTTAATCTTGTTTACAAAATTACGTCTCCAAATGGCAACTTTAACAGAGGGGCTACCAATACACAATAGTAAACAATGATTGCTTCAATATGTAATTTCTTTTTTCAAATAATGATTATAAATAGTGTATCAGTATTTTGATCTGTTTTGTTTACAATTTATTTCTGGATTGTTGGTTTTGATTCACTCAATGGTGAAATTTGTAGAAATACCACAGTTTTGACAGCTTTCAGACTACCGCTGTGCCTTCAAGTATCCAATACATGAACCTTCTTAATAATATTCTGCAATGGTGACTTTTATCACGAGCTGGAGGTACAAAACTTACTCTCCTAGAGGTGGTAAGTCCTCAAACTCTGGTGGGAGTCTAGAGGTGCTAATCTTACTCTCCTAGAGGTGGTAAGTCTAGAGGTGCTAAACTTACTCTCCTAGAGGTGGTAAGTCCTCAAACTCTGGTGGGAGTCTAGAGGTACTAAACTTACTCTCCTAGAGGTGGTAAGTCCTCAAACTCTGTTGGGAGTCTAGAGGTGCTAAACTTACTCTCCTAGAGGTGTTAAGTCCTCAAACTCTGGTGGGAGTCTAGACGTGCTAAACTTACTCTCCTAGAGGTGGTAAGTCCTCAAACTCTGGTGGGAGTCTAGAGGTACTAAACTTACTCTCCTGGAGGTGGTAAGTCCTCAAACTCTGGTGGGAGTCTAGAGGTACTAAACTTACTATCCTAGAGGTGGTAAGTCCTCAAACTCTGGTGGGAGTCTAGAGGTACTAAACTTACTATCCTAGAGGTGGTAAGTCCTCAAACTCTGGTGGGAGTCTAGAGGTGCTAAACTTACTATCCTAGAGATGGTAAGTCCTCAAACTCTGGTGGGAGTCTAGAGGTGCTAAACTTACTATCCTAGAGGTGGTAAGTCCTCAAACTCTGATGGGAGTCTAGAGGTTCTAAACTTACTATCCTAGAGGTGGTAAGTCGTCAAACTCTGGTGGGAGTCTAGAGGTGCTAAACTTACTCTCCTAGAGGTGGTAAGTCCTCCAACTCTGGTGGGAGTCTAGAGGTACTAAACTTACTCTCTTAGAGGTGGTAAGTCCTCAAACTCTGGAGGGAGTCTAGAGGTGCTAAACTTACTATCCTAGAGGTTGTAAATCCTCAAACTCTGGTGGGAGTCTAGAGGTGCTAAACTTGCTCTCCTAGAGGTGGTAAGTCCTCAAACTCTGGAGGGAGTCTAGAGGTGCTAAACTTACTCTCCTAGAGGTGGTAAGTCCTCAAGCTCTGGTGGGAGTCTAGAGGTACTAAATTTACTCTCTTAGAGGTGGTAAGTCCTCAAACTCTGGAGGGAGTCTAGAGGTGCTAAACTTACTATCCTAGAGGTGGTAAATCCTCAAACTCTGGTGGGAGTCTAGAGGTGCTAAACTTGCTCTCCTAGAGGTGGTAAGTCCTCAAACTCTGGAGGGAGTCTAGAGGTGCTAAACTTACTATCCTAGAGGTGGTAAGTCCTCAAACTCTGGTGGGAGTCTAGAGGTGCTAAACTTACTCTCCTAGAGGTGGTAAGTCCTCAAACTCTGGTGGGTGTCTAGAGGTGCTAAACTTACTCTCCTAGAGGTGGTAAGTCCTCAAACTCTGGTGGGTGTCTAGAGGTGCTAAACTTACTCTCCTAGAGGTGGTAAGTCCTCAAACTCTGGTGGGAGTATAGAGGTACTAAACTTACTATCCTAGAGGTGGTAAGTCCTCAAACTCTGGTGGGAGTCTAGAGGTACTAAACTTACTATCCTAGAGGTGGTAAGTCCTCAAACTCTGGTGGGAGTCTAGAGGTACTAAACTTACTCTCCTAGAGGTGGTAAGTCCTCAAACTCTGGTGGGAGTCTAGAGGTACTAAACTTACTCTCCTAGAGGTGGTAAGTCCTCAAACTCTGGTTGGAGTCTAGAGGTACTAAACTTACTCTCCTAGAGGTGGTAAGTCCTCAAACTCTGGTGGGAGTCTAGAGGTGCTAAGCCTCAGACCTTTCCTCCACAGGGTTTCAGCAGTAAGCCAGAAAACTTTTAACACCAGAAATGAGGTTCTGGTAGTCTAGGTACAGATACTATTTCTGTGTAGCTTAACAAACCTTGCACATTTGCTACCAACAGTATACTGAAATCATAAAAATAAAGGGAAATATTGTAAGATATTAGGAGAGCTTTAAGGGTTGTGAAACTCACTGTCAAGATATATTGTTTATGAAAGATTTATTTATTTTGATATCTTACCTTGTACTGAAGATAACATCATATTAATTGATGTTCTATATCAGTGATGTCGAGAAACCCACTTGTTGAGAAATTTATATGCAAAAACGGCTCGTTTGGGTTGAGAAAATTGGGTTGTTCGCTCTTTTATGTAAAATATTTTCTCAACCCAAACGAGCGGTTTTCACATATAAAAATGATGTTCTATCTATTAAAACATCCGATTTTAATGGTGTTATTTAAGGGAACCTTAATTATCTGTAAAACCATCATTTTAATACAATATATAAATATATATACACATGTGAACTACAGTTCTGTTTCGAGCTTCATGTCTTGGAACAAGTATGGTGTGTTTTCTTTAAAGTAGCATATACGAAGTAACTTGTGCACGTGATATCTTAACCAAAAGTCACTTCTTGATTTGTGACGTTATGTAATTTATGAATTACGAAATACACAAATGTTGAATTACAAAATACTTCCCATATTTATTGGTTCAACCACATACATTACAATCTACTAATATTGAAAAAGCTACTGATTTTGAACATCAGAATACCTGAGTACATCTACTGTTGGTTTGTTTAGAAAACCCAAACTAGTAGATGGAATTTGTGTATATGTATTTTCCTAGAGCATAGTACTATAACAATGTAAAAGAGAAAACTCAATTTTCTTTGTTGTCAGTATTACAGTGAGAAGAAAAGCCCAATGTGATAGTTAAATACTGGTTTTTAACCTAGGGCTGAACATACTTTAGTTCAAAATACTACGGCATTGTCTATGATTCATTGAGCATGCCAGTACTGCTTTTAAAGAAAATTGTTTAGTTTAGGTGTAAGTTATTTCCAGTGTATGTTTTCTAAAGTGTTGGGCTTGTCATTTTGCAATTGCTTAAGTCTCAAGTCCCAGTGTGTCTTTCACGTGACAGTAATGTGTGTCAGAAGGAAAATTATATTGAGCCAAATTAATTACAGGTTTTCACACTGATGTGGTGTTCAGGAAAACAAGTGAAATCTTAAAACCAGTGATTAAAACAGTGAATCTCTGCAACATGGGGAAGTCTCAAGTTTATTATATACATTCATTTAACATCCAATCTGCTGGTCACAGAGACACGTTTGGCAAGTTTTCCAAACAAGGTTTTCCACTAGTTTTTAATATATTTCAACTCCTTGTGATACATGGAATCTGGATTGCCTACCGGCATAGCTGATTTCATAACAGTTTCCAGACTACGACAGAGTAAAACCGCTACCCCACTGAAACACCATAAGTAGTCACACCTGCAGTTGTAGGATTAGTTCTATAAAGCTATTTTATCTGCAATTTTCACACATTTTGTTGTTATAGGTGACAAAGGAAGGCTCACGTTACTGTGCAATAGTTTCTAGAACATAAATACTTCTGTGTTGTGCAGGATGAACATACGTCCCTCGAAACACTGTTGACAGTAGCATTTCTTTGGGTAGACCATCCACTACCTCATTGTTGTATCAATGACTCAGACTTGGTCTTAAATATAACACACAACTACAGCAAACTGTGTGCAATTAAATTTGGAAAAGTGTTATTTGAAACTTTGTTGCAAAAATGTCTTATCCATATATTTTCCTATGGAAACTTAAATGTTTTACTCATATGAAAATTCCACAATTTCATACCATATTCTTCCGTTTCAATTATCCAATGCATCATGTCATCATCGGTCATCTACTTCTAAAGCTATTTAAACTTCATGAAGTTGGAAAGAAATACAAACAGATTGTCTATCATTCAAGAAACATCAAAGCAGTATCTTATCAGTAAGCTCACAATTTATACCCAACAAGTTTTTAACAGTTGACATCTCTTGAGTAGTATGTGCTACATACATGCACCAAAGGTCATTCAAACCATTTATGAGTGTTACTAAATATCAGTGAACCAACATTCTACCATGTAAATAACTACTTACAAAAGAAAAAAGAATAAACAGTTACTTTAGCAAAGTAGTTAAATAACTCAGTTAGGTGATCTCAGGGCTAGAAGATAGTAAATAACTATTGTATTATGGAACAAATAAAGGAAGAAACTCAAACTTTTTATATCTAAAGTACAAAAAAGTAAAAAGATTTGCATTAGTTTTTTCAATTTAAGTAGCTAAATACTAAATACTTTTAAATTCCAAATCACTCACTTCCTAGCAACCTCACCTTGAGGTCCCTAGCAGGTAGTTGGTAAAGTGATCATTTATGATTAGTTATTTTCAGTCTTAACTTCATTTCCTATACACTGATCACTACCATACTACCACATTACAAATTTATATACAGATCAACTAATGAAGAATGGACCTTTTCTTTCCTTTGATAGCTTACAAGTTATAATCAGCGCTTTAACAAAAGACATGTTATAGCTCATAGCTATCTTATTTTAATCTGTTAATTGCGTGTGGGCCTGGCGTGACCAAGCGTGTCAAGGTGTTCGACTCGTAATCTGAGGGTCACAGATTCAAATCTCGGTCGCACCAAACATGCTCGCCCTTTCAGCCGTGGGGGTGTTATAATGTGACAGTCAATCCCACTATTCGTTGGTAAAAGAATAGTCCAAGAGTTGGCGGTGGGTGGTAATGACTAGCTGCCTTCCTTCTAAATTAGCGCAGATAGCCCTCGAGTAGCTTTTTACGAATTTCAAAACAAAGAAACAAACAATTGTGTGTGTTTTTACCTTCTGTTTTAACCTGATTATTTTTACTAGTTAAATATTTATGCTGGTCAATATAATTTAAACATTCTTTACAGATTATCTGTGTCTTATAAGAACTCCACTGTTGTCAGTTTTATCAGTAATCTACATATGAAATATTAAAAACATTAATTACAACACAATCTTTTGTTTTATACACTGGTATAAACAATATTTTAAATTACAAATTAAATATATGAAAGAAACAAATAACTTTCTCCTACAGAAAAACAAAAACATTTCAATCAACATCAAACACTGCAGATAAAAATACACACCAAACTGATTTATTCTTCCTAAAAATTAAAAACGTCATTTCTAAAGCCTTAATTAACTCATGTTGAAAAGTTATTGTGATTAGTTGTTTTCAAGAGCAACCTAACTTAACCAAGAATGACCCAAGCTCCTTGTTGGAATTCTACACTAAAGTTAATATTATTTTAAAACTGATTACAATTTATAAATTTCTATTCCTTCTAAATAAATTAAATCAGAAGAAATGTTCCAAATAGAAATAAATAGTAATTCCATTGAAATTATCTTTTGATATATATAAATATATTAAGAGAGAGAGAGAGAGAGAGAGAGAATCATATACACAAATAGGTATCATATAACTCTGCCATGAGTTTCCATTGTTCTTGTAACAGTATCAGTCATATTGTGTAAACCCTCATTAGTTTCACTACAATTTGATTTGAGATCATATATAAACAAACAAAAATAAAATACAGATTAAGTTCCACTATACCAGATAGCTTTACATAACCAAACTACCATAAGAGATCATGCATCAGTTGAGGATATCACATTGATAGTTCTTTATATCAGGCAATACATTTTTAATTTATTTACTCTTAATATCTTCTATATCGTCTTCTTGGCCAGTGATAAAGTTGTGACCCACTTATATTTACATAAACTTTTCTCATCATCTACAAGTGACACTTTTATCGTTGAAGTTACGTCAAAATCTGTTCAGTGGTTTTTTTATGTTTTGGCATTTGCTACCCTCAGACGAAAAATCAAGATCATTAAAATACATAAAAACAACACTAACTAGGTAGAAGTAAATAATTATCCTACTAATGTATGGGGAAAGACTACTACATGAATGAACTACAAAGTACTAGCACAAGTCTTTGTAATAATAAAAAGCACAATATACACAAAAAACTCAGAGTCAACTGAAACACACATATTTAAGTTTGGTAGATATTAATGCACAGTACAGATTCTGAAAATCTGTTATTTACAAACCTATCCAGTCTGAATATCTGTCTAAATTCTGTAGAGCTTGGAAAAGGCATTTAGGATTTTTTTTTGGAGAGAATGAAAGAAAAAATTGCAAAATTATACAATAAAAACTATAAAGATTGAAAGGAATCAATGAAACTTAGCCTGGTTTTCCCTGAAACAGTAACATGTTATAGATTCTTTAGAGGTATTTCCTTTTTAAGGGGGGAAATCTGAAAAATTACAGTTTAAATATGATTTTGTAAAGAGAACTGTAGAAATATTAGTTAGTCCAAAAATATACAGATGACTACCGTATTTTCCGGTTAATAAGCCAAGGCCAATTTTCAGCTCTGAAAATGAGGGTTTTTGCTTATTACCGCCCAATAAGCCGAAGCCATTTTTAAGAAGTGACAAGTTTCTTCAAAATGATTTCTTAGTCTCGTTTCAGCGTCAGCATGCATGTTGTGTGTGATCATTGGCGTTCTGTAGTAAAGCAGAACGTGTCGTATTGAGACAGAGATGGAATCAATATGTCATTCGTTATTGGCTCCACTCAGTGTAATTAGGTAACCAATGAAATTCCAGAAACAACGTTTCACTGTAGTCTTAACGTGCTTTGCTGATGGGACAAAATTACCGCCTATGGTAATTTTCAAAACAAAAACATTTCCTAAGAAGAAGAAATTTCCGAAAGGAGTGATCGGCCAATAAACCGACCCCCAAAAATCAGGTTCAAAATTTAGGGCCAGAAATTCGGCTTAATAGGCGGAAAATACGGTATTTATATTAATTTGTACATACAACTGTTACATTTCAATTTACATGAACAAATTTGTTAGTAACGAGAAATGTTCAGAAGATCAAAATACATCACTCAAATTACATTTTTTACAAAAATGACATTTGGGATTAATCCACAGCAACTATAATTCATTAACTACAAACCTAACGTATTTTATTAAAATATCACTACAGCTGTCCAATTTTATCACAACAGGAATTAGTTTTATGACTTGTTAATAAATTTCATACAAAACACTTATCAGGATCTTTGTGAAAGCCAATAACACTTAACTAATAGCCGTATTTCTCAGCTGTGTCTTAAAAACAGCCAAGAAAATCTCAGGAACTTCAAGTATACTACAATGTTAGCAATTACATTAGTATGTTTGAAAACAATGTACATTTTAATACGAGGGATTACACTCAAGCTGACATAACTGTTAACTTTCATAAAATCATCCCTCACCAGTAATCAAATACACTTATACGAAACTGATTCTTTTTTCTGATGCAGTTCTTTGGTGATGAAAGGCTACACAAACACACACATGCAAGTAAGAATACTTTTAGTCATGTGAGAAAAAAATAGATACAAATGCTGAAGTAGTGCACACATTTTCTTATGTGTGCAAGGACCCATTCCTTCCCTCAAAACGTTTTTATCAAAAAATACATATTGATCTCAAATACTATTCTTCTTGCACAATAAAACATCAACAACTGTGTTTTCACACAGAATTGTTATCCCAAACTAACAGTTTTGTAGACTGGTCACAAACGAGTATCATCTGGCAACTGTTATTAAAAGTTAAAAGATACAAACAGCAAAGACCTAATATTATTCGGTGGCAAATAAACTCACTTACTGAATAGAAACCAACAACACCAAAAAAAGACAGCAATAATATCAAGAAAACACTAACACTGTTATATGTTACAAAAAAACATCAGTTAGAAGGTATGCTTTCTAAAAAGGAACCAAGTACGATTTGGTGGTAACCTCAACAGTCAGACAAAATTTTGCAAGCTTACCTTCAACATAAATATATTACCTGACAAGACTAGCAAAAAGACAATGTGCTTTTCAATTCAATACTTCTTACAATCAAACGACTCATAACACGATGTAGATGTGGTGTATAGCTATGCACCCTAATTAGTTGATATACTCCAAACCAGGTAGATTATAATTATGTCTGGAGATGTAAAACTGAATAATGTTTTATATACAAAGCGATGACCTGTGACAACATCAAACAACAAATATATATTTTTAAATAACTGGACTTTAGAAAGAAACTTTCTGTATGTGTTATGTTTAAGTTTCTGAAAGTTATGCGATTAATGTAGAAAAAAAGATTAAACTCATTTCAACACAGTTTACACTTATATACAAGAAAACAGTCAAAAGATACAGAATGAACAATATCAAATAAAGGGTGGTGCCTAAGTTGGCTAAACATTAAGAATGAAAACAAAACAAGTTTCATGCAAAACAGTGACTATATAGGACCTCTAACACAGTGCATTACTCTACTTCTTTCGTTTCATGCTCTTTGAAAACAGAACTGGGAACAGTTGCTGGAGTCTGATATGACATTGAAGTGTCTTTATCAGAACTGCATAACACTGAATTTTTTTGGTCTGAGTCGCACAACACCAACACCTCATCTTCCTTTGGTCTGGTAATTTCCTCTTCAGATCTGTGTGTCGAACTTTTAATCTGAGCAAAACCAGCTAGATTCAATAGTGGTGCTGAACTGTGTAATTCTGTGTAACCTTTCAGATCTGTCAAGGATGTTTCCACCTAGAATAAGAGAATTTGAAATCAAAATATATTTTTGAAGCACCAGTGCTTATGAAGAAGTTAATTATACAGATATAAAAACTAGGAAATAAAACAAGCGACATGTTTCACAACCTATTTCTATCAAATGGTGGGGTAGAATTAATCAAATTTAAAATTAAATAACAATTACCCGTTATTCACAAAGAACAATAAGATAGTCTGTAATGCTATTTTTGACATTACAGTAAATCTGGATCTGTTTAATTAAGAAATATATTTAACTTCTCGTGTCATACTTACAATTTTAATAACCTTCAATACATCTTCAATCACATCTCTCCATCTTTCACTCTCTATTCGATGAAGTATTTCTTGTTTTTTCAGTAACTTAATCCATTCATCTCGAGAGAGTTTTTCTAAGCTGAAGACCAATTACAAAGATAATAAAACTTGAATAACAAGCGCACGTGTATAAACAGATATTTACGCTTATGATACAAACTGCAAATGTTACTACATTTGTAATGGATCATTAAAATGTTATAAAACAGTCTTCACTGATGTTCCATCCTTATTTATAGACCAACATTGTTTAAATTTGATATTATAGTTCTGCTTATGAATGCAAAATTAAGTTTTTTTAATAAATCCAACTATTTTAATACTGTTAAAAATACTGGTTAACATGTTTAAAATATGTAATTTCTTTATCCTTTATCATGATGCTTTTATTACAGACACTGTTTTGCATTGTTAGGACTAACCGAAATCCTCTAAACTAACCAAACCTCATGAGGTATTACTAGGTTCGAATCAAGGGTACCCAATCAATGAAACAATGTATTTGAATCCTTATAAATAAGAACATGATGAAAGTATATTTAATTAGCTGTATCCATTACGAGGTTAATTTTTATTTCTATGCCATTAGGAATTACTGTTATAAAGCAGGTTACCTACATAAAAGTTAACACAGTAAATAACATACTCAATATATTGGTCTAACTATACGTAAACAAGGTCACAAGGCAATAACTTATAATGGTTTAAATAATTCATTTACCAATTAGGTATAATTACTGTTAAATATAATTTCTGGCTAGAGTTCCAATAATATCTCATGAAATTTGGCTAGCTCAGGAGATTTCACTAAGCAAACAAGGGAAAGTAACAATAAATATTTAACATACTGCTAATGAAACATTAAAAAAGAACAGAACAAACTCTTACACAGTTTACTTTCACTATTCAGTTTACAACTATAATAACCATCAATTTTGGTAAAATCAAAGCTACAAAAAATATTCATGTGTCTGTCTACAGGGTAACTATAAAATAACTATAAAAAGTGTATCACCTGAGAGTTTTACATACCAGAAAGTGTATCACCTGAGAGTTTTACATACCAGAAAGTGTATCACCTGAGAGTTTTACATACTAGAAAGTGTATCACCTGAGAGTTTTACATACCAGAACGTGTATCACCTGAGAGTTTTACATACCAGAAAGTGTATCACCTGAGAGTTTTACATACCAGAAAGTGTATCACCTGAGAGTTTTACATACCAGAAAGTGTATCACCTGAGAGTTTTACATACCAGAAAGTGTATCACCTGAGAGTTTTACATACCAGAAAGTGTATCACCTGAGAGTTTTACATACCAGAAAGTGTATCACCTAACAGTTTTACATACTAGAAAGTGTATCACCAGACAGTTTTACATACCAGAAAGTGTATCACCTGAGAGTTTTACATACCAGAAAGTGTATCACCTGAGAGTTTTACATACCAGAAAGTGTATCACCTGAGAGTTTTACATACCAGAAAGTGTATCACCTGAGAGTTTTACATACCAGAAAGTGCATCACCTGAGAGTTTTACATGCCAGAAAGTGTATCACCTGAGAGTTTTACATGCCAGAAAGTGCATCACCTGAGAGTTTTACATACCAGAAAGTGTATCACCTGAGAGTTTTACATGCCAGAAAGTGCATCACCTGAGAGTTTTACATACTAGAAAGTGTATCACCTGAGAGTTTTACATGCCAGAAAGTGTATCACCTGAGAGTTTTACATACCAGAAAGTGTATCACCTGAGAGTTTTACATACCAGAAAGTGTATCATCTAACAGTTTTACATACCAGAAAGTGTATCATCTAACAGTTTTACATGCCAGAAAGTGTATCATCTAACAGTTTTACATGCCAGAAAGTGTATTACCTGAGAGTTTTACATACCAGAAAGTGTATCACCTGAGAGTTTTACATGCCAGAAAGTGCATCACCTGAGAGTTTTACATACTAGAAAGTGTATCACCAAACAGTTTTACATACTAGAAAGTGTATCACCAGACAGTTTTACATACCAGAAAGTGTATCACCTGAGAGTTTTACATACCAGAAAGTGTATCATCTAACAGTTTTACATGCCAGAAAGTGTATCATCTACCAGTTTTACATGCCAGAAAGTGTATTACCTGAGAGTTTTACATACTAGAAAGTGTATCACCTGAGAGTTTTACATACCAGAAAGTGTATCACCTAACAGTTTTATATACTGTAAGGTATATCACCTTACAGTTTTATATACTAGAAAGTATATCATTGACCAGTCTAAAATACTCTGAATTATATTATCTAAACTTTTCCTGTTTCACGTGAATTATTAGCTTAACTCTTTCTTATTTTAGTTGTTAGTTTGTATTGGTCGAGACACCAAGTAATATATAATAATATGTTCATTATTAAAATACATGAGAAATGTGTTTGGGTACGAGAACCATTCGAACAGTTTCCGAATATGATATAAAATGGTTGATACATTTAACTTCTCTCAAAGCTACACAAGAGCTATCTGCACCAGCTATCCCTACTTTACCAATGACAGATTAGAGTGAAGGCAGCTAGTCATCACCATTTACTGTCAACTTGTGGGCTGCTCTTTTACTCCCGACAGCTAAAAAAAGAGTGAATGTGTTAAGTGAAAGGGATTCGAACCAAAACCCTCAGATTGTGAGTCAAGTACCTAAATCACAGGGCTCAGTATAATATGAATATAATTATTCACATGTATGTACAATAGTCATATATAATAAACCCAAATCTCTCACCAGTTGTTTCAAATTGGTATTTATCACAAACACAAGTTTTTTTAAAATTTATAGCAGGCTATTGATGGTATTAAACTGTTAGTTGAAATTAAAAATTATTACAGGTAAGTAGGAACTACCTTTCCAGAGGAACATCAAAGAGTTGATGACTTGTTGGGGTTACTCGCAATGTTTCATCTTCTAGAGACCAAAGTTTGTAGAATAGTAAGATATTAAGCAGTAGTAGTATTAATAACCTAAATAAAAAAAGCATAGAAAATATATTCATCAAACAAAAATTATGTCAATCAAATACTTACAAAAGAAAACTTGTGTCAGTCAAGTACTTACAAAACAAAACTTGTGTCAGTCAAATACTTACAAAACAAAACTTGTGTCAGTCAAATACTTACAAAACAAAACTTGTGTCAGTCAAATACTTACAAAACAAAACTTGTGTCAGTCAAATACTTACAAAACAAAACTTGTATCAATCAAATACTTACAAAACAAAACTTGTGTCAGTCAAGTACTTACAAAACAAAACTTGTGTCAGTCAAGTACTTACAAAACAAAACTTGTGTCAGTCAAATACTTACAAAACAAAACTTGTGTCAGTCAAATACTTACAAAACAAAACTTGTGTCAGTCAAATACTTACAAGACAAAACTTGTGTCAGTCAAATACTTACAAAACAAAACTTGTGTCAGTCAAATACTTACAAAACAAAACTTGTGTCAGTCAAATACTTACAAAACAAAACTTGTATCAGTCAAATACTTACAAAACAAAACTTGTATCAATCAAATACTTACAAAACAAAACTTGTGTCAGTGAAATACTTACAAAACAAAACTTGTGTCAGTGAAATACTTACAAAACAAAACTTGTGTCAGTGAAATACTTACAAAACAAAACTTGTGTCAGTGAAATACTTACAAAACAAAACTTGTGTCAGTGAAATACTTACAAAACAAAACTTGTATCAATCAAATACTTACAAAACAAAACTTGTATCAATCAAATACTTACAAAACAAAACTTGTGTCAGTCAAATACTTACAAAACAAAACTTGTGTCAATCAAATACTTATAAAACAAAACTTGTGTCAATCAAATACTTATAAAACAAAACTTGTGTCAATCAAATACTTATAAAACAAAACTTGTATCAATCAAATACTTATAAAACAAAACTTGTATCAATCAAATACTTATAAAACAAAACTTGTATCAGTCAAATACTTACAAAACAAAACTTGTGTCAGTCAAATACTTACAAAACAAAACTTGTGTCAGTCAAATACTTACAAAACAAAACTTGTGTCAGTCAAATACTTACAAAACAAAACTTGTGTCAGTCAAATACCCACAAAACAAAACTTGTATCAGTCAAATACTTATAAAACAAAACTTGTATCAATCAAATACTTATAAAACAAAACTTGTATCAATCAAATACTTACAAAACAAAACTTGTGTCAGTCAAATACCCATAAAACAAAACTTGTGTCAATCAAATACTTACAAAACAAAACTTGTATCAATCAAATACTTATAAAACAAAACTTGTATCAATCAAATACTTATAAAACAAAACTTGTATCAATCAAATACTTATAAAACAAAACTTGTATCAATCAAATATTTATAAAACAAAGCATGCATCAGTCAAGTACTTATGAAACAAAACTCCTGTCAGTCATACAGTTTGAAACCAGAGATATATTTGTTGAAAAACGAAATTTTAACAAACTTTTTTTTAAAAGTAACAATGCCTCACAAATTAACTTACGTAGCCAAGATAACTTTGGTTATAAGATCTGATGAAGTTAAGGTTTCAGTTTCAATTCCGGTTAAGTAAGAAGAAGCTGAAAAAAAAGTATAATTTCTATTACAAAAAATCCTAATAGAAACAAAATCTGATTTTTACTACATCATTAATAATAACAATTAATTCAAATTACTTTGCACATAAAAAATATGTTTCATACTTTAAAACTGAAGTTATCTTCAAGCAGCAATAAAGTTTCAGATTTTAGACTACAACTAGTTCATTTGTTTACTTATTATAATGTAAAAAGTGGTGACATGAACTCTATCTTATTCTAGTTTCTATTTTACACTTACTCAACCTCTTAACAGATGTTTGTGTTACTCTTACTCAATCACTTATATTTCAGACACTTATTCAATCTACTGACAAATGTTTGTGTGAGTATCTTATTCAATAATTTCTATTTTAGACACTTACTCAACCTCCTCACAGGTGTTTATGTAACTATTTTATTCAATTATTTCTATTTTAGACACTTACTCAACCTCCTGACAGATGTTTATGTAACTATCTTATTCAATTATTTCTATTTTAGACACTTACTCAACCTCCTCACAGGTGTTTATGTAACTATCTTATTCAATTATTTCTATTTTAGACACTTACTCAACCTCCTGACAGGTGTTTATGTAACTATCTTATTCAATTATTTCTATATTAGACACTTACTCAACCTCCTGACAGATGTTTATGTAACTATCTTATTCAATAATTTCTATTTTAGACACTTACTCAACCTCCTGACAGATGTTTATGTAACTATCCTATTCAATTATTTCTATATTAGACACTTACTCAACCTCCTGACAGATGTTTATGTAACTATCTTATTCAATAATTTCTATTTTAGACACTTACTCAACCTCCTGACAAATGTTTATGTAACTATCTTATTCAATTATTTCTATTTTAGACACTTACTCAACCTCCTGACAGATGTTTATGTAACTATCTTATTCAATAATTTCTATTTTAGACACTTACTCAACCTCCTGACAGATGTTTATGTAACTATCTTATTCAATTATTTCTATTTTAGACACTTACTCAACCTCCTGACATATGTTTGTGTGAGTATCTTATTCAATAATTTCTATTTTAGACACTTACTCAACCTCCTGACAGATGTTTATGTAACTATCCTATTCAATTATTTCTATATTAGACACTTACTCAACCTCCTGACAGATGTTTATGTAACTATCTTATTCAATAATTTCTATTTTAGACACTTACTCAACCTCCTGACAAATGTTTATGTAACTATCTTATTCAATTATTTCTATTTTAGACACTTACTCAACCTCCTGACAGATGTTTATGTAACTATCTTATTCAATAATTTCTATTTTAGACACTTACTCAACCTCCTCACAGGTATTTATGTAACTATCTTATTCAATTATTTCTATTTTAGACACTTACTCAACCTCCTGACATATGTTTGTGTGAGTATCTTATTCAATAATTTCTATTTTAGACACTTACTCAACCTCCTGACAGATGTTTATGTAACTATCTTATTCAATAATTTCTATTTTAGACACTTACTCAACCTCCTGACAGATGTTTATGTAACTATCTTATTCAATAATTTCTATTTTAGACACTTACTCAACCTCCTGACAGGTATTTATGTAACTATTTTATTCAATAATTTCTATTTTAGACACTTACTCAACCTCCTCACAGATGTTTGTGTGTGTAATGATCTTGATAATTCCTTGTGAGAATCTCCTTTGGAAAATTCAACAGGTTTGACTCGTTTCCGCCTTCTCAGTTTCTTTGTTGATTGTTGATTCACCAAGTCAGCTTCTTTGTTGAGGGCAACCTCTATAGTAAGAGAAATAATACTAATAAAAAATAACTATATGATCTGAATTTTTGCATTAACAAACGAAGTGTAATTGGCTAAAATAATCCAGAGAATTATACACAAGAATAAAAATACACAAATCACTGTAACACACAATGATGTTCAAAATATTATAAAAACCAGTTTACTTATAGGAATGTACTGTGGATCTTCATGTGTGTATATAAAATTAAAGTTGATCAGAGAAACACTGAATTAAACTGCTAGAACACAGAAATAACATGAAGGTCAGGCCTTTATTGTGTGAAAAGAGATTACAACAACATAATGTCACATGATGATAGTTTATGCTGTAAAACTATCGCACTATGCCACAGTAACAGTAGGAATTTAAATTCACTCATGGCTCGCATGATTGAAATACTGCATGACAAACATGTAAAAATCAAGTTCTGGGTTGTTTAAATTAAAAACAACAAACTGGAGTAAGATTCTTGAACAGTGTAACAGAACCTGGCACTGTTAATGACAATAGAAGTCAAGTTACAAAATTGACACTATTCAAAAGTGATGTTAAGTATCTCAATTTATATTCCTCACAAGATGAGTAACAGTTGAGGATAAATCTTACAGACATCTTTGCTGTAAATACAAATCCAAGTGTGAGTTACACAGTGACAAACAACAAAGGATAAAAGTATTATAGTACATATGAAACATGTCCAGTAAATGTTTCCAACCACATCTCAGCCAATAGTGTCAATGATATACATATAACTCATGACACCCTGTCTGCTAACGAGCAAAGGCAAAACTTTGATCTATTATACCATCTAATGGGTATTAACCTTCCAATAACTGTAACACATACAACAATGGTGGTGAAAGATTAACCTGATGGTAAAAGAAACCAATGAAATGTTCACAATCATGGATTGGACCATATTGAAATTAAAATGGTTGAAGCTGAAATTGGTTTATGTAAGAACTAAGCAGGTCAAAAAGCAATCAAATAGCTTGGCTGAATTATGAAAGGCTCTACATGACACTTTGATCATACATTAATAAACATAAAGACAAGTACAATGTTCTATGCAAGGAAAAGGGGCTGGAAAACTGTTTTTTTTTTTGTTTTTTTTAAATAACATTTTCAAGAGAAATATAACTTCTTTTTCTAAATTTGGGATAAAAATTCTAATAATCCAGACAGAACTTTCAGCTGCAGTAAATGATAAATAAATATATGAAAAAAAACGTGTTTCCTGTCAAAAAGCTTAACCCTTTTTGCCAATTTATTTCCAAAATGCATAAACATTGGGAAATGTTAAAAGGTCTTCATCATTTCTATTGGTCCTTATAATCTTATTGTATGTTTTGCAATATATCAATCAACATAGTCAATACTACAATGTGCTGCTACCTCTGTGACCAGTTTCAGGTGTAGATCTATGAACTATTGGATTCAAATAGAGAACCCAAATATCAGTAAAAAAGGTGTGATATACAGTGGTTGACTATGTAATTACAAGTAGTCAATGATACCATGCATTAATGACACAGAGTTCTTACTGTCTATTATCTTCCATAACACCTGAATGAAACACCATATATATATTATAAAATAAAGACTGTTTCTATTAATCATAACAATGACAATATGCGTAAATTAGGTAAAAATAGAGATCACAAAAAAATGCAAAGTTTTGTCTTAAAATACAAATTTCTCCTTTCTTTTAATAACTTCTATCTAGATCAATTTGTATTGTTAGTAATTTATTATTTCAAAAATTTCATCTTCCATTTTACTGAATCCCAAATTTCATGAAATTCTGTTTCACCCTAAATAAGTATTTACTGCAACAAGAGTAATATTATAATGTTGTTTGTAAGTATGTAGACTGCAACAAGAGTAATATTCTAATGTTTGTAAGTATGTAGACTGCAACAAGAGTACTATTCTAATGTTTGTAAGTATGTAGACTGCAACAAGAGTAATATTCTAATGTTGTTTATAAGTATGTAGAAAACAATTTAGAATGAACATAAATTTCACGTGAAATTCTACTGAAATTAAAACCATAAAATTTATTAACAAAATACACCACAGCTCCAGCTACGAAAGACAACATTTAATAGTATTAGTGCCATAACAAATGAATAATCTGTTATTCAAGAGGTATAATTTGTTACACCTCTCAACATAAATGAATGTTCATTAAATATCACACAAAATTATTATTATTCAGACATTCAGCCTATTTAAATCATGTAAAAAATATAAAAACTAAACATTAAGGATAAAACTTTGGCTATATACTGAAGACCACTCATCTGGCAAATGGTGAATATATTACAGTAAATTTATATTATAGTACCTCATTGAAAAATGGAATTCACCCACAGAATAGAATATAGTACATTAGGGTAGAACTATTATCTTAACTATACATAACTATTAGTAGCACAACATTAAATCTCTCAACACGGGCTCGGTCAGCTTGACCAACCACAGACTCCCTTTTACCTATTTAAAGTCTTCACAGAACTGGTACTTCTAATCTTCAATATGGTGTCATATATCTTTGTAAAATCTGGCAGTCTTTTAGTTCAGATTATAGGACTTTCACACAGAAAAAATATTTTCTAGTAAAGTGTTTTTAATAAACTACAATACCATGAAAAAGTGTTAGCACAAGAGAATATTTTATTATTCTTTCCATTTTATGAACTTAATTTGTCCATTCCACTACAGAATGTAAATTTAACATTACAGTAATGCTTCACTGATCTCTGTTGACAACTGAATGAGCCAGAGTGAGCATACTTATCATTCTTTAGAATTCCCATATACTGTACTTGTACCAAGGGCATAAGAGTCCTGCTTGAATGAACATACTAATCAAAGTTAGGGTATGAAATAATTATCATGGTACCTCATGTAGTGTCTTGACTATATAGAAAGAGGCTAGTATTTGGTAGCAATATATGCTAGAAGAAATCAATTTAATAATATTTTACAAATAAAAATGGATAAAAACAGTGTTTAACATTATATATTATGTTTTTTGTCATGCCATTGCTTCAAAAGTGTAGAAAATTGTCTGTAGAACAGAGAATTTACATAAAGCCTTTACGTGATGCTGGTTGGACTCTGATAAATTAATACAGACTTGAAATATTCCCCAAACACTATCAAGTACATCCTACATCATGAGACAGAGACAAGTTAATCTATAAAAATGAAAGGAAGATGCAGAATACCTAACCTCAATAATACTGATGTTAAATATCTTAAATGTTAAATAAAGGTGACATAAGGAAGACTGCCAGAGATCTCAAGCATTAAATCTACTTACCTAAGTCCACACAGAAGTCAGAAGAACATTAAATCTACTTACCTAAGTCCACACAGAAGTCAGAAGAACATTAAATCTACTTACCTAAGTCCACACAGAAGTCAGAAGAACATTAAATCTACTTACCTAAGTCCACACAGAAGTCAGAAGAACATTAAATCTACTTACCTAAGTCCACACAGAAGTCAGAAGAACATTAAATCCACTTACCTAAGTCCACACAGAAGTCAGAAGAACATTAAATCCACTTACCTAAGTCCACACAGAAGTCAGAAGAACATTAAATCCACTTACCTAAGTCCACACAGAAGTCATGCAGTCCTTGAATTGCACTTTTTTCTATGAGAGCTAAAAATGAATATCAGACATTTATTCTTTCAAAATGAGACACAGCATGTTTTAGTATAGCACAAGTCTATTTTCATGGTACAAAACATTTTTAATAAATACTGATTATAAAACAAACCTAAAAAATAAAAAAAACCAACTAGAATGATTAATTTCAAATAAACACAACTGACTCTCATAAAACAGATTCATTAGTGACAAATTAACAGATTTCAGACTTTATATAATACATCACAGAAAATTGAAAGTTATATATTTGGAACATTATATACCCTATTTCCTCTGTTGTTCCTTTTCCAAGTGTAAGAATAACTATTTTTTCCAAATTTTGTTGATTCATGCCTGCTTTAGAAATTATCACAAACATTTGTAAGATTATTTATTTTGAAAAACTGCTGGCATTCATAAAAACAGTCATTTCAATATTAACATAAACCTTACACTGCCATAAATAAGTTTGTTAAATTGGAGAAAAATTCTATTTATTAAAATTAGTAATATTAAAGAAATCTGCTCAAAATATTTTTGAGACATATTGAACTTGGGCAATCTTATATAATTCTTTTAGAAAACAAATTCTGTTTATAATAAGGCCTGATAAATAGAAGAAACACTGTTATAATTACCCCAGACAAGGAACCATTTCAAGGAATAAAAACATTCCCAAAAATGTATTGCGAATAGTTGCACATAAGCATTTTTAAAGTCTGTTAACACTGTCAGCAGTCTTCAGATTCAATTACAACTTTATTGTTTCTCTACCATTATAATATTTACTTAAAGATGCATCTCAGAACAGCTGGTATTGGAATTAACACTTTTACTAGTAAAGCAGAAAACATTTCAACCTTCCTAGGTCATCTTCAGGTTAACAAAGAGAGGGTTTGCAACTGACTCTGTTACCAAGCACATATCTTAGGGACAAGAGTATAAATGAGTATGTTTTACAGTGTACAAGTTTTGAAGAAATATATCATTATTTCACCTGCACCTATAAGTAACACTTTCCTGAGCATACAGAAAAGTTAATCCAAGAAACACTTAAGCTACACTTTCCTGGGCATACAGAAAAGTTAATCCAAGAAACACTTAAGCTTTTACATGTCTTCACTACCAAAAGATATGTACAGATATTTGTGGATTAAAGAAGACCATCAAATTTGGGCCACAAAGAATTCATTATATTTCTACACCAACACAACACAAAATTCATATCTGTAGACCAACATAAAAGAGTCTGTCATAAGAGAAGTTGAGAATATATTATATTTCTAAACCAGTGCAATATACAATTCATGTCTATAGACCAACACAACAAAGAAACCATTATATTTCTAAACCAACACAACACAGAATTCATCATGTTTGTGGATCAAAGCAACAAACTGGTTGCAGCTTATGTAAACTAATGACTGTCGCACCAAGATTACACTTCCTGTGCTAGATATAATCAAAGTACATTATTTCTCCATGTTGGTCTACTCATAAGAACTGGACATTCTTCTAAACAGAAGTAGTGCAACACAAAATTCATAACAAAGATAAGATACGATTTGCAAAGGTCTATACTGAAACAAACAAATAAATCAGCTTGGAAAATAAACCAATAACTAGTATGTACCTTATATACAAGGGTGAACTTTGTTGCTTTTAACATTTTCTGTTATCAATTAATTTCAAGTGTCTTTTATTGATACTTATTGTAAAAACACTGGAAGCAGCGATTACATCATGAAAACAGAAAATTTTCCCTTTTAGAAAATCACACTTGGCCGTTTTTTCTTAAACCACGAAAAAAACTTCTTACCTGGATCCTAACCTTTTAGAAATGAGTATATATTTCAAGTGAATATCTTCTAAACTTAAAAAAGTATTTTTAAATGTATCTTTGGCCTAGAATTTTCTCTCTCACAAAGTGAAAAATACTTTTGCCTCACTCCCAAGAAATGCTTACTTGCTTCAAAATGTTCTTTTAAAATACAAAAAAAGTATTTTTGCCACTACTGTCACCACTTACCTAACGAAAGAAACATAAAATCAAAATCTGCTCCACACATAAATACAAATAAAAAGATGAACCTGTCTTGATTAAAAAGGTAACAAACGTATTAAGATGTATGTTTCATTCAACTTCTTCAGTACCCACACACTGTTGAAAAGGAAACAATAAAAACTGAACAAAATTAAAACAACTTCCCCAAACAAACCAGTTACTAATATTTACTAAACCTGTTTGTGAAAAAAGTAATTAACCAGTTTAATAAAAAGTTCTGTAGTTGTAACTTACATTTGACAAGTCCCCATACAGATTTTTTATAATAAATGTTGCCATGGACACAAAGTCTGCACTGGTTATTGGTTATCCTTGTCAAACAGTAGTGGGACTTTACAGAGAAGGTGTCACTGTAGGGAATCCCAGTATTAACCACATCACAAACAATGACATACAGCTGACCTGGTTTACTATGCTTCAACAGCCTCTGTTACAAATAGTATCAGTGCACTTTAGCAATCAAACAAATAAAAGGTATCTAACAGAAAAAAATAATAACAGTGACTTACTAATTCGTATATAAACTCAAGGTCAGTTTTGTTAAATGAAACTACAATTTAAAAAAATGTAATTAAAAATGTTAAAGATTTTCTAAACTAATTTGAATTTTTTAAATGCTTTTTATAGAAAATTTTCTACATTATATTTTTTAACATGTTTTTAAGATTAATTGATTAGCCAAGCAGGAAAGTAACTGAAAATGGTTGAGCAACTTTGTCAGTGTGGTTTTTTTATCATTGAAAAGAAACTTTGATAACAGAAATACTTCCTTTCCAAGTTACACCATTTTAAATGTAAAGAAAATAGTATATAATTTTTGATAAGCTTTGATTATTTTAGCAACACAGATTACAGACAAGTATAAAAAATCATATTTAAAATGTAATATATGGAGTTTCTAAATCCAGTTTCAAAGTTAAAAGTCATGGTGACACTGTCCCACAGTAACTGATACTTTTGGGTAACTTGGGTAAGTTTGCATCATGTCATAGTTTTCATTTTAACTGCAAGTTTCTGAAAGGTTTGTCCTCAAGCAGTAATATAACATTTGTACTGCCCTTGTAGTTTCATCCCAATAAGTTAACATAATAACATAGTAAATGTTGGGTTTTGTTTGGTTAGTTGTTTCAGAGCAAAGCCATATTTTGTCCATTGTAGGAAACTGAACCACAAACTTTAATACTGTTAGTCCATGAACTTAGTGCTGACCCACTATGGAACATGGGCTGTGGAATTTACATAATATGACAAAATACAACATTCCATATAGAATTTAACTGATGGAACATGCTTCAGTAGTGTTAACTACTAGTTTCTAACTAATTTTATACTTTTTAAAAAAATTAATTAGAAACATTAATAATTGCAATTAGTGCTACAAATGTACAGACACTGATGGTTATAGTTTATATACTTGAGTGCATATCATCATTAAATGGTTATTGCTTCTTTGTTTTGAGGAATGTAGCTATCCCAGTACGTTTATTCATCACGGTAATCATAATTAACACACACACACAATAAATGTTCAAATTCAGTTTTCCAGAGACAATTTAATTTAACTTGTATCAATAGTTCTAGCATCAACACTCTCAATAATTGACAGATTCTAAAGATGCATCTTAAACCTCACTTTAACAAATGTTTCTACTGCCACTCTTCATACACTTACACATCACCCATTTGACATTTAAACCACTTGTATGTTACCAATCAACTTTCACACTATAACACAGGACAGAATTATCAGCCATGTTTCCTTATGGAACAAACCATTTGTATGTTACCAATCAACTTTCACACTATAACACAGGACAGAATTATCAGCCATGTTTCCTTATGGAACAAACCACTTGTATGTTACCAATCAACTTTCACACTATAACACAGAACAGAATTATCAGCCATGTTTCCTTATGGAACAAACCACTTGTATGTTACCAATCAACTTTCACACTATAACACAGAACAGAATTATCAGCCATGTTTCCTTATGGAACAAACCACTTGTATGTTACCAATCAACTTTCACACTATAACACAGAACAGAATTATCAGCCATGTTTCCTTATGGAACAAACCACTTGTATGTTACCAATCAACTTTCACACTATAACACAGGACAGAATTATCAGCCATGTTTCCTTATGGAACAAACCACTTGTATGTTACCAATCAACTTTCACACTATAACACAGAACAGAATTATCACCTATGTTTCCTTATGGAACAAACCACTTGTATGTTACTAATCAACTTTCACACTATAACACAGGACAGAATTATCAGCCATGTTTCCTTATGGAACAAACCACTTGTATGTTACTAATCAACTTTCACACAATAACACAGGACAGAATTATCAGCCATGTTTCCTTATGGAACAAACCACTTGTATGTTACCAATCAACTTTCACACTATAACACAGGACAGAATTATCAGCCATGTTTCCTTATGGAACAAACCACTTGTATGTTACCAATCAACTTTCACACTATAACACAGGACAGAATTATCAGCCATGTTTCCTTATGGAACAAACCACTTGTATGTTACCAATCAACTTTCACACTATAACGCAGGACAGAATTATCACCTATGTTTCCTAGTGTTTTCTTATAAAAAAACACTTTTATGTTACCAATCAACTTTTACACTATAACACAGAACAGAATTATCAGCCATGTTTCCTTATGGAAGAAACCATTTGTATGTTACCAATCAACTTTCACACTATAACGCAAGACAGAATTATCAGCCATGTTTCCTTATGGAACAAACCACTTGTATGTTACCAATCAACTTTCACACTATAACACAGGACAGAATTATCAGCCATGTTTCCTTATGGAACAAACCACTTGTATGTTACCAATCAACTTTCACACTATAACGCAGGACAGAATTATCACCTATGTTTCCTAGTGTTTTCTTATAAAAAAAACACTTTTATGTTACCAATCAACTTTTACACTATAACACAGAACAGAATTATCAGCCATGTTTCCTTATGGAAGAAACCATTTGTATGTTACCAATCAACTTTCACACTATAACGCAAGACAGAATTATCAGCCATGTTTCCTAGTGTTTTCTTATAAAAAAACACTTTTATGTTACCAATCAACTTTTACACTATAACACAGAACAGAATTATCAGCCATGTTTCCTTATGGAAGAAACCATTTGTATGTTACCAATCAACTTTCACACTATAACGCAGGACAGAATTATCACCTATGTCCCCTAGTGTTTTCTTATAAAAAAACACTTTTATGTTACCAATCAACTTTTACACTATAACACAGAACAGAATTATCAGCCATGTTTCCTTATGGAAGAAACCATTTGTATGTTACCAATCAACTTTCACACTATAACATGGGACAGAATTATCACCTTTGTCCCCTAGTGTTTTCTTATAAAAAAACACTTTTATGTTACTAATCAACTTTTACACTATAACACAGAACAGAATTATCAGCCATGTTTCCTTATGGAACAAACCATTTGTATGTTACCAATCAACTTTCACACTATAACGCAGGACAGAATTATCACCTATGTCCCCTAGTGTTTTCTAATAAAAAAACACTTTTATGTTACTAATCAACTTTTACACTATAACACAGAACAGAATTATCAGCCATGTTTCCTTATGGAACAAACCATTTGTATGTTACCAATTAACTTTCACACTATAACACAGGACAGAATTATCACCTATATTTCCTAGTGTTTTCTTATAAAAAAAACACTTTTATGTTACTAATCAACTTTTACGCTATAACACAGAACAGAATTATCACCTATGTTTCCTAGTGTTTTCTCATAAAATAAATCACTTATATGTTACAAATCAACTTTCACACTATAACACAGAACAGAATTATCAGCCATGGTTCCTAGTGTTTTCTTATAAGACAAATCACTTGTAAATTACTAGTCAACTTTTACAAAATAACACACAACAAAATTATCAGCCACATTTCCTAGCGTTTTTTTACAATAAACAACAACAACACTAACATTAAAGATTTAACAGTGTAGAGTCAACTTTCCAATAACATACAACTGTAATGTGATCCTTTAATTAGTGCATATAATTGTCAGGAGTATATTCAACACTTCCATTACATTAAGGACCCTAAGTCAATCTAGTCTGTTAATAGCCACTTTGCCTGTATAAATAAATGTTTAATTCATTGTATATTTGTGACAACTGCAACCACTTAAATTTACATGGGAGAAACTAGTTGCAAGCTAGCCAAGTGCACACAATAATATCTAAACAGAATTTCGCTTAAAGATCTATAACATATCTTGCCACTCAAATAAAATGTGATTATGTTAAACATTTTATAGTAACTTTCTATGGCATGCCCCCCTCAAAATGAATTAAAATAAAAAAAGAAATAAATATTAAATTTGGTTATACAAGTCCTTTCATATTAGTAATAATAATAATAGCTTTTTATTAATTAAGAAAGAAAATTGATTTTTTCTTTCTTTTCAAAGTATTTTTAATTATATAAACTATTTTTTGTTTTATAAAAAGTTATTGTAATTCATAGCTCACCACAACTTTCATTACCTATGTAATATTTACACCACAACTTTCATTACCTATGTAATATTCCTTATTGTAATTCATAGCTCACCACAACTTTCATTACCTATGTAATATTCCTTATTGTAATTCATAGCTCACCACAACTTTCATGTAATATTTACACCACAACTTTCATGTAATATTTACACCACAATTTTCATGTAATATTTACACCACAACTTTCATTACCTATGTAATATTTACACAACTTTCATGTAATATTTACACCACAACTTTCATTACCTATGTAATATTTACACCACAACATTCATGTAATATTTACACCACAACGTTCTTTAATTTTTTCATTTTTATCCTGTACGATATTCTGTTCTTGTGTAACATATTAGCTCGTTTCATATGAAATGGGTAATTTGTATGGGTAAAAATTAAAAAATGCCATATTTTTAACAAACACTGATTTATTAAATCAAATTATGCTCTATATGCTGCACTGGTTTTTCTGCCAACAGGATACAAATGAAAATATTCTGTTTCTATAAAACTCCATTGTTTTGGAGACAAACTCTACAATAATAGTCTTCTTATTCCTAAATGTTTTATTCTGGAAAAACAGCTCCAAGTGTCGGAGATGATGATCAGCGGGATATAAATCAGGTTAATATCGAATATCATACAGTCAAATTACTGTATCCAACTTATCATAATCACTCTTTAACTAAGAGAAATTCTACAAAACAACCTAATATTACATTCACAATATCCTACAGTAGCCTACCATTAAACAACTGGTTTGTTTCTGGGATACAAAAAAGCATTCAATATGTGGCCAAGAAAATAAAAAAATTGCCTAAAAAATTTGCTTTTATCTTCAAAACACAAATTACTGTGTGTGTCATTTTCTTTTACAATTTCCAGACTATAGCTTCTCTTGTTTTTTTTTCTATATGTGTAAACATGTAATTACTGACTGATTTGCTTGTTTACTTGGCTATTTATTTATTCATTTCATGTACCATTTCTTATGCTACAGAACCTCAGACCAAAGTCTAGAACATATAGTTTGTCTTTGAATCAAACAGACATGTGGTATCCAAGAATCAGTATCTTAAATATTAAAAGTAACTTCCTAGTAACACATTTGACTTCAGTTTTCACTTCAAAACATTCAGTGTAGTACAATATGAAATCTACCTCGTAGTGAAAATTCGTGTGATACTGTCTGAAACCTACCAGTGATTTAGTGGTAAAATTTAGTGTGGTACTGTTTGAAACCTACCTGTGTTTGTGTAATAAAATCAGTGTCATACTGTCTGAAAGCTACCTGTGGTTCTATAGTAAACTTAGTATGTTAGTGTTTGAAACCTACCTGTGTTTCTGTAGTAATATAAGATAGATACTGTCTGAAACTTACCTGTGTTTGTGTAATAAAATTAGTGTCATACTGTCTGAAAGCTACCTGTGGTTCTATAGTAAAATTAGTATGTTATTGTTTGAAACCTACCTGTGTTTCTGTAGTAATATAAGTATGGTACTGTCTGAAACTTACCTGTGTTTGTGTAATAAAATTAGTGTTGTACTATATGAAACCTACCTGTGGTCCTGCAGTAAAATAAGTGTGGTACTGTCTGAAACCTACCTGTGTTTCCGTAGTTTGAGCAGTTTTAGCCATGGAATGGTTAAGTGTTAAAGTGTAGGTGACCTGCCTCATTTTGTGACCATTCTCAGGACATAACTGCCAGGAGCTTTCCATTATGTCTGTTGGAACATTGTTTGATTAAAAACATTTACTAAAAATTGTAAACATAAACAGATATCATAAACTAAAAACATTCATCTGTACCAGTTACTACACCAAACTAAAGGTGTTTATCTCTGCTAGGTACTACACCAAACTAAAGGTGTTTATCTCTGCTAGGTACTACACCAAACTAAAGGTGTTTATCTCTGCTAGGTACTACACCAAACTAAAGGTGTTTATCTGTGCCAAGCACTACACCAAACTAAAGGCGTTTATCTCTGCTAGGTACTGCATCAAACTAAAGACGTTTATCCGTACCAGGTACTACACCAAACTAAAGACGTTTATCCGTACTAGGTATTACATCAAACTAAAGACGTTTATCCGTACTAGGTATTACATCAAACTAAAGACGTTTATCCGTACTAGGTATTACATCAAACTAAAGACGTTTATCCGTACTAGGTATTACATCAAACTAAAGACGTTTATCCGTACTAGGTATTACATCAAACTAAAGACGTTTATCCATACTAGGTATTACATCAAACTAAAGACGTTTATCCGTACTAGGTATTACATCAAACTAAAGACGTTTATCCGTACTAGGTATTACATCAAACTAAAGACGTTTATCCGTACTAGGTACTACATCAAACTTCAGTTCAAATTTTCCTTTTCTTCAGCTAGAAAATTTTAAAAAACTGTGAAACTTGCATTTGGTCTCATAACTAAATAACTGCAAACCACCTGTTAGTCTTATACAGGCACAAAACAAAATTTGACATTTAAAGTTCATAAGGCCTGATCTAAGTTTAGGTGTAATGGTACACACATTTCAATACCTTATACAAAATACTTTAATTTTTTAGAACTAAAACAATTTTTCAAATGAAAATTGGTATAGAAAATATCCCCAAATTCAATTTAACATAACCTCACACTAATTAAAACATAAAACAACAAAACTTGTACTAATAAAATAACTTTGAAAATCACAAATTTGGAGATAATGTGGAAGTGGAAACTTTGGCAAATCATGATACAACTACATGTATAATATTTTAACAGTGACTTAAAAATTCAAACATTTACTGACACTTGATGCGTAACTTAAAAGGTGAGAATATGGTATTCAAGCTCCATTACACACTTCAATGGGCTTAGAAATATGTTTAATGTCCAAGTAATGGTACATATATCAGTAAATTTGGTCAAATGTTGACTGACCCTAGGAAAGTGCTGATGAACCTCACTTACATTGACAGAGCTGAATTAACACTGGTAACTGTTTACTTGTTGCACGATTAATCTTACATCTAAAGTCACTAACTCTCAACCTAAACACATCTTATTATATATATACACTCTATTAAACTGACCATCTTGGTAAATAATTTTAAATATTCTGACTGATTGGCTCATTAACAAATCTATTGTTAAAACTATTTAGAAGATGTCTGTAAAACAAGATAGAAGATGGATGAAGTAAAATGGGAAGAGAAATACAAGTCCCCACATGCCAGGTCTCTTTGTAGTATCTATATATATTGTACACAGATTCTTTACAAAGAGTCTTTGCAGTAAAATTTGTTTCATACACACAGTGGCACACCAGCTCAGAAACTTCATCAACCAATCATTGTAAGTTATTTCTCTTTAGTCGTAAAACCAACTTAGGTTGCTATATGGCCAGCACTGAATTTGCTTCCAAATCTTCATTGATTTTGAATATTGAATTTGAATATTACTTCAATTTTCCTTCAGGTGCTATGGTTTAATACAAAAACCTTAAGTGATAAACCGTTAATACACTGTTCACTACTGCGTCGTACTTGGAAACTTTACAACTTTGCCTGTTACAATACTTACTGTAAAGAACTGACCAAAAGCTTGGGCAAAATTACTCATTTTCTGTTTAAAATATGTAACAATTATATGTAACATAGCTAGAGGAATTATGTGTGGCACTAGTATCTTTCAGTTATCAAACCAACAAAGTAATGGACCTGCAAATAATTTGATGCATAAATATTTCCTCAGAAAAATGTTTAAAAGAGTAATGGACCACATATAATTTAATGGTTAAGTGATACAGAAGTGGCACTGAATTTTATTACATATATCTAAGGATCTACAACACAGCAAGAAAGAAAAGAACAAAAATGTCCACTGCAAACACGCAATACAAAGATTGCATCTAAAAAATAAGATATTTCGATATATAGTAACACTAAGTGGTAAGATGAATAAAGATTCCACTGGAAGCACTCCATACAGATATGCTACAATTAGTTTGTAGTAATAACAATAGATTAACTTGAACAAACAGCAAACACTATTTGTAAAAAGATCTTTCTTTACTTACTGTATGTTTTTCTTGACGCAAGAAGATCATGAAAAAACTTAGAACCCGAGAAAACAAGGTTGAAGACGTGGTCAACCGGTAAAGAGATAACACAGTTCATCATTTCTTTCCCATCATGGTTAGAACACAGGCAAGATACTTCACCAGCTATCATAACAATAAATGTTTCTTACGATAACTATCAAAATTATTCAACTTCTTTATAATTCCTAAACAAAAACAGCAGGAGAAGAAAGCACAAAATGTGTCAAATATTACAATAATTCATCCTGCAAACATTTGAAGGATTCTTTGAACTGATCAACAATAATACAGTACAGTGATTTCTTACATACAAGAGATTGTGGAGCAGATCTACTACTTTCTTTAACTATCTCACTCACCATCATCTATTCCCGATTCTGAAGTGTCACTGAAATCTGTTGGGAACTGAGCAGAGCGAAGTTTTCCTACAGGCCCAAGACTCTCAAGCTGTCTTACTTCTGGGGCTGATACTGGTTTGCAGATACTTTCTGGCCCTGCAACTGACTCCTGAAATAGATTCAAATATTTTGACAGCAACAACATGGAACAGAATAGCTTAATTTAAAAAGACTAATAAATACAAAACTTGATACTTATTCAAGAAAAATATCAATTCTGTATCTTATAGTTAAATTGTTTTGTTTTCATTTTTGAGAATTATTTGAACAAGCAAGGCTTTTTCCTTCCACCTAAATCAATAAATAATTAAAACAAACCCTAAATGCACAATGAAGTTATTCCCACAAAACAAGCATGATACCTTTTGAAACATTTTATTACCTGAAACATAGGCTAGTAAAATCAACAAACTATTGACAACAAAACAGCTGTACATGAAGTATCACATATATATTTGAATAGATTCAGCTACTCCAATGACTGAAATACACTATGTAACTAACATTCTGATCTCATTTGTCATCTTAATTTATATCTATCTATACTTACTAAGACCGTTAAAACCATGAAGTCACATTCATCTTAATTTATATCTATCTATACTTACTAAGACCGTTAAAACCATGAAGTCACATTCATCTTAATTTATATGTATTTATACTTACTAAGACCGTTAAAACCATGAAGTCACATTCATCTTAATTTATATGTGTCTATACTTACTAAGACTGTTAAAACCATGAAGTCACAATCATCTTAATTTATATGTGTCTATACTTACTAAGACTGTTAAAACCATGAAGTCACATTCATCTTAATTTATATGTGTCTATACTTACTAAGACCGTTAAAACCATGAAGTCACATTCATCTTAATTTATGTGTCTATACTTACTAAGACCGTTAAAACCATGAAGTCACATTCATCTTAATTTATATGTGTCTATACTTACTAAGACCGTTAAAACCATGAAGTCACATTCATCTTAAATTATATGTGTCTATACTTACTAAGACTGTTAAAACCATGAAGTCACATTCATCTTAATTTATATGTATTTATACTTACTAAGACTGTTAAAACCATGAAGTCACATTCATCTTAATTTATATGTATTTATACTTACTAAGACCGTTAAAACCATGAAGTCACATTCATCTTAATTTATATGTATTTATACTTACTAAGACCGTTAAAACCATGAAGTCACATTCATCTTAATTTATATGTATTTATACTTACTAAGACCGTTAAAACCATGAAGTCACATTCATCTTAATTTATATGTATTTATACTTACTAAGACAGTTAAAACCATGAAGTCACATTCCACCCTTATCCTTCTCCATAGATCACAAACTACAAGCACAACAAAACAAAAAACTGACACAGCTTTAAAACAAACTAAGCATTTAGTTTTCCAAAACAAAGTTTCAATCCATGTAGCAAACTTAAAGAATATTCCTAGCCATATACTGAACCAAAACAAATAGTTAGAAGATTTTGGCTCATCTGACAACCCCATTTCTATATGTATTTTCCTGGATGTTTTAGTATATGTAGCCATCTCAGACTGAAAGGATCTGAATCAAAAAAATATTTTTAATAATGTGTGAGCCTGTACCCATACACACAACACACACATGCTCTGATGACTTAGTTAATATCTCAAAAGGGAGCATCTAGGAATTTAAATCTAGCTATTTGCAGTTCTACATCTTATAGAGCAAATTTAAGAATAATTTAACATGAAATAAAATGAGCCTAATATCAAAGCGTTATAAAAACTCATAACAATATAAGTATTTTTTTTAAATGTCATTTTGTAATCTACGTAAACACAAAACTTTCACTGTACCAATGAGACCTTTAATTATACACAGAGTTAAACATGTGTATCTTACAACACTCTTGTAACCTGTACAACAACATAAAACCCAACCATGACACTTAATAACATTTACGTATACACAAGTACGTGATAAAGCAAAAACAGATAAAAATATATGATGTCAGAACTACATGAATAAGCAATTTTTGTGTTAAAAAGTATCCAATAACACTTTTTAACACAAAACACATGTAACTAACTTACTATAACTATTTCTAGGTTTATAGGAAACAAGTATTAATTGATATCATATCTATGGATCTTACATGAAAGCAATTTTAGCTAAATAAGCATTCCCATGGAAAGTTGAAAATGAAAATACATATAAGTAGTGAATACATACACATATAAATACATGTATGTTTAGCTGCATGTGATTTATTACTGTCAAAGTCTGGGGTGGGGAAAACATTAATATATGTATACCTTTGAAAATAGTTTTTAAAACATTTTAGGGTGATTATTTGTTTGTTTGTTGTTAAGCACAAATTACACAGCTGACTAACCTGGCTGTGCCCACACAAATAAATCAACCACACCCAGCTGTGTGTGTGTGTTCAGAAGGGTAAGTGAGTTGCCACTTTAGATAGATTTATAGCTGGTATATATGCCATGAGGTACTTACTACAGTATTACTTAACAGTAACTAGTAAGATGTGTGATTAAAACAATGAGAAATAAATTAATTGTTTTTATATTTCAGTGGTTATTTCCAAATCAATCAATAAGTAAATTATTCTATATTAAAGTACAGAATATTACTACTCAACAGTCCAGTAATATCAAATCAAATTACAAAGAAGGACTGCATCAAAACCAGAGAATCAAAATCTCTGACTGATGTTATTTTAATAAACAAAAATAAAAAAATGATGCACAAATTAAAAGGATTCCCAAGCTATAATGTGTGAAATAATATGTACCCTAGGGTTTGGCTGAAACTTAGGACACACATTGCAGTGGGGATACACAGTCTTATCAGTCTTAGCCTCCGTTCACCAATCTCCCATGAAGTTCATAAATAATAATTAAATAATCAAATGAAATAGCATTAGGAGAACAAGATGTGGGTACTCAGGCCCACAATGTCTCACATCTATATCACCCTTCACTGCACGCGGACAGTTATGGGAAGGTGTTAGAGAAACAAGATGTGGGTACTCAGGCCCACAATGTCTCACATCTATATCACCCTTCACTGCATGCGGACAGTTATGGGAAGGTGTTAGAGAACAAGATGTGGGTACTCAGGCCCACAATGTCTCACATCTATATCACCCTTCACTGCACGCGGACAGTTATGGGAAGGTGTTAGGAGAACAAGATGTGGGTACTCAGGCCCACAATGTCTCACATCTATATCACCCTTCACTGCACGCAGACAGTTATGGGAAGGTGTTAGGAGAACAAGATGTGGGTACTCAGGCCCAGAATGTCTCACATCTATATCACCCTTCACTGCACGCAGACAGTTATGGGAAGGTGTTAGAAGAACAAGATGTGGGTACTCAGGCCCACAATGTCTCACATCTATATCACCCTTCACTGTACACGGACAGTTATGGGAAGGTGTTAGGAGAACAAGATGTGGGTACTCAGGCCCACAATGTCTCACATCTATATCACCCTTCACTGCACGCGGACAGTTATGGGAAGGTGTTAGGAGAACAAGATGTGGGTACTCAGGCCCACAATGTCTCACATCTATATCACCCTTCACTGCACGCGGACAGTTATGGGAAGGTGTTAGAGAACAAGATGTGGGTACTCAGGCCCACAATGTCTCACATCTATATCACCCTTCACTGCACGCTGTCTGTTATGGGAGGGTGTTAGAAGAACAAGATGTGGGTACTCAAGCCCACAATGTCTCACATCTATATCACCCTTCACTGTACACGGACAGTTATGGGAAGGTGTTAGGAGAACAAGATGTGGGTACTCAGGCCCACAATGTCTCACATCTATATCACCCTTCACTGCACACGGACAGTTATGGGAAGGTGTTAGGAGAACAAGATGTGGGTACTCAGGCCCACAATGTCTCACATCTATATCACCCTTCACTGCACGCAGACAGTTATGAGAAGGTGTTAGGAGAACAAGATGTGGGTACTCAGGCCCACAATGTCTCACATCTATATCACCCTTCACTGCACGCAGACAGTTATGAGAAGGTGTTAGGAGAACAAGATGTGGGTACTCAGGCTCACAATGTCTCACATCTATATCACCCTTCACTGCACATGGACAGTTATGGGAAGGTGTTAGGAGAACAAGATGTGGGTACTCAGGCCCACAATGTCTCACATCTATATCACCCTTCACTGCACGCAGACAGTTATGAGAAGGTGTTAGGAGAACAAGATGTGGGTACTCAGGCCCACAATGTCTCACATCTATATCACCCTTCACTGCACGCAGACAGTTATGAGAAGGTGTTAGGAGAACAAGATGTGGGTACTCAGGCTCACAATGTCTCACATCTATATCACCCTTCACTGTACCCGGACAGTTATGGGAAGGTGTTAGGAGAACAAGATGTGGGTACTCAGGCCCACAATGTCTCACATCTATATCACCCTTCACTGCACACGGACAGTTATGGGAAGGTGTTAGGAGAACAAGATGTGGGTACTCAGGCCCACAATGTCTCACATCTATATCACCCTTCACTGCACGCAGACAGTTATGAGAAGGTGTTAGGAGAACAAGATGTGGGTACTCAGGCCCACAATGTCTCACATCTATATCACCCTTCACTGCACGCAGACAGTTATGAGAAGGTGTTAGGAGAACAAGATGTGGGTACTCAGGCTCACAATGTCTCACATCTATATCACCCTTCACTGCACATGGACAGTTATGGGAAGGTGTTAGGAGAACAAGATGTGGGTACTCAGGCCCACAATGTCTCACATCTATATCACCCTTCACTGCACGCAGACAGTTATGAGAAGGTGTTAGGAGAACAAGATGTGGGTACTCAGGCCCACAATGTCTCACATCTATATCACCCTTCACTGCACGCAGACAGTTATGAGAAGGTGTTAGGAGAACAAGATGTGGGTACTCAGGCTCACAATGTCTCACATCTATATCACCCTTCACTGCACACGGACAGTTATGGGAAGGTGTTAGGAGAACAAGATGTGGGTACTCAGGCCCACAATGTCTCACATCTATATCACCCTTCACTGCACGCGGTCTGTTATGGGAGGGTGTTAGAAGAACAAGATGTGGGTACTCAAGCCCACAATGTCTCACATCTATATCACCCTTCACTGTACACGGACAGTTATGGGAAGGTGTTAGGAGAACAAGATGTGGGTACTCAGGCCCACAATGTCTCACATCTATATCACCCTTCACTGCACATGGACAGTTATGGGAAGGTGTTAGGAGAACAAGATGTGGGTACTCAGGCCCACAATGTCTCACATCTATATCACCCTTCACTGCACGCAGACAGTTATGAGAAGGTGTTAGGAGAACAAGATGTGGGTACTCAGGCCCACAATGTCTCACATCTATATCACCCTTCACTGCACGAGACAGTTATGAGAAGGTGTTAGGAGAACAAGATGTGGGTACTCAGGCTCACAATGTCTCACATCTATATCACCCTTCACTGTACCGGACAGTTATGGGAAGGTGTTAGGAGAACAAGATGTGGGTACTCAGGCCCACAATGTCTCACATCTATATCACCCTTCACTGCACACGGACAGTTATGGGAAGGTGTTAGGAGAACAAGATGTGGGTACTCAGGCCCACAATGTCTCACATCTATATCACCCTTCACTGCACGCAGACAGTTATGAGAAGGTGTTAGGAGAACAAGATGTGGGTACTCAGGCCCACAATGTCTCACATCTATATCACCCTTCACTGCACGCAGACAGTTATGAGAAGGTGTTAGGAGAACAAGATGTGGGTACTCAGGCTCACAATGTCTCACATCTATATCACCCTTCACTGCACATGGACAGTTATGGGAAGGTGTTAGGAGAACAAGATGTGGGTACTCAGGCCCACAATGTCTCACATCTATATCACCCTTCACTGCACGCAGACAGTTATGAGAAGGTGTTAGGAGAACAAGATGTGGGTACTCAGGCCCACAATGTCTCACATCTATATCACCCTTCACTGCACGCAGACAGTTATGAGAAGGTGTTAGGAGAACAAGATGTGGGTACTCAGGCTCACAATGTCTCACATCTATATCACCCTTCACTGCACGCAGACAGTTATGGGAAGGTGTTAGGAGAACAAGATGTGGGTACTCAGGCCCACAATGTCTCACATCTATATCACCCTTCACTGCACGCAGACAGTTATGAGAAGGTGTTAGGAGAACAAGATGTGGGTACTCAGGCTCACAATGTCTCACATCTATATCACCCTTCACTGTACCCGGACAGTTATGGGAAGGTGTTAGGAGAACAAGATGTGGGTACTCAGGCCCACAATGTCTCACATCTATATCACCCTTCACTGCACACGGACAGTTATGGGAAGGTGTTAGGAGAACAAGATGTGGGTACTCAGGCCCACAATGTCTCACATCTATATCACCCTTCACTGCACGCAGACAGTTATGAGAAGGTGTTAGGAGAACAAGATGTGGGTACTCAGGCCCACAATGTCTCACATCTATATCACCCTTCACTGCACGCAGACAGTTATGAGAAGGTGTTAGGAGAACAAGATGTGGGTACTCAGGCTCACAATGTCTCACATCTATATCACCCTTCACTGCACATGGACAGTTATGGGAAGGTGTTAGGAGAACAAGATGTGGGTACTCAGGCCCACAATGTCTCACATCTATATCACCCTTCACTGCACGCAGACAGTTATGAGAAGGTGTTAGGAGAACAAGATGTGGTACTCAGGCCCACAATGTCTCACATCTATATCACCCTTCACTGCACGCAGACAGTTATGAGAAGGTGTTAGGAGAACAAGATGTGGGTACTCAGGCTCACAATGTCTCACATCTATATCACCCTTCACTGCACGCAGACAGTTATGGGAAGGTGTTAGGAGAACAAGATGTGGGTACTCAGGCCCACAATGTCTCACATCTATATCACCCTTCACTGCACATGGACAGTTATGGGAAGGTGGATACTCTTCCTTCTTTTTTTCTCCAAAGTACAGAAGAATAAAAAAAAACATAATATATTAATGAAGTGTGTTAGATTGATTGTACTGATTCTGGTTATACCCAGTGTTATGGTGTGGTTACATAGACAAATGTTTGGAGTTGTATACTAATACTCTCTCTCTCACTAAAGTAGCAACAAGATCAAAAATAACATTTACAAATGTAGTGGCTTAGAATCTACATAATGGAACATACACTGAAGTTCAACCACTTAACTAGGACCATGGCTAGTGTGAGAGGACTGTATAAAATGGTTTTACTACAGTTAATGAGCCTCTTATCATGTTAAACCATGAACTGAGGTACATATAGAGGACATGAAATGCAGAACCTGGATATGTGGAAATTAAAGATTACTGTCTAATGGGTAAGAGTGGGTGTGTCAACAGTGAAAAATAGGCACTGGTTGTGTGTTGGTGAAAACTATGACTGGTTGTGTGTTGACATTTAAAATTATGACTGGTTGTGTGTTGACATTTAAAATTATGACTGGTTGTGTGTTGGTGGTGAAAACTATGATGCTGATTGTGTGTTGACATTTAAAATTATGACTGGTTGTGTGTTGGTGGTGAAAACTATGATGCTGATTGTGTGTTGACATTTAAAATTATGACTGGTTGTGTGTTGGTGGTGAAAACTATGATGCTGATTGTGTGTTGACATTTAAAATTATGACTGGTTGTGTGTTGGTGGTGAAAACTATGATGCTGATTGTGTGTTGACATTTAAAATTATGACTGGTTGTGTGTTGGTGGTGAAAACTATGATGCTGATTGTGTGTTGACAGTAAAAATTATGACTGGTTGTGTGTTGGTGGTGAAAACTGACACTGACTGCTTGTTGACAGTAAAAATTACAACACTGATTGTGAGTTGACAGTGAAACTATGACAATGATTGCATGTTAACAGTTAAGATTACAACACTGGTTGTGTGTTGAAAGTGAAACTATGACTGTATTGACAGTGAGAACTACGACACTGATTGCATGTTGACTGTGAAAACTACGACACTGATTGCATGTTGATAGTGAAAACTATAACACTGCTTGCATGTTGATGGTGAAATTATGACACTTACCGTGTGTTAATGGTGAAAACTATGACACTTACTGTGTGTTAATGGTGAAAACTATGACACTGTTTGCGTGTTGACGGTGAAATTATGACACTTACTGTGTGTTAATGGTGAAAACTATGACACTGATTGCGTGTTGACAGTGAAAACTATGACACTGATTGTGTGTTGACAGTGAAAACTATGACTGAATGTGAGTTGATGGTGAAAATTATGACTGAATGTGAGTTGATGGTGAAAATTATGACTGAATGTGAGTTGATGGTGAAGACTAAAACTAATTACTTGGTACCCTCTATAAAGGGGTCTCAAGGCTCTGTCATGATGTGGGTGTATTACTTCTGGTATGGACTTGGTCCAACAGTAGTTGTCAAGGGTCATCTTACTGCCAATAAGTACCTGGACACCCTACACTTCTAGGACTCTGGCAGTTTCGTGGAAATGAACCATTGACCTTTAAATAAAACAAGGTTCTTTGTTGCTGTTTTCAGAAACTGAGATAAACATGCTACCATGGCTGATCCATAGTCCTAATGTACATTGTACATTGATAACAACTCCATGCCTTAACTTGTACACTTCATGATAAATAGCTCTAGAGACAGTATGACAAGTGTTGACAGAGAGGAGAGACCAAAGAAACTTGAACTTTACAGTAATGATGGAACCTATATCCCAAACATAATAAGCACACAGATGGCTGAACACCTTTGGCCATATATAAAAAACTTTAATCTATGGTAATCTGGTAGCTACAGATAACCGAACATAAAAAATTCATGTACGATGAATACTTTCAGACTTTAATGCGGTACAAAATAACAGAGGAGTGAGTTGCAAGCAAAATAAGTGTTGAATAAGCACAATCATTGTATGAAGAAAGTTACCTAACAAAAAAAGGAGTAACTCTGACATGAAGAAAGTTACCTAACAAAATAAAAGGGGCAACTCTGAAATGAAGAAAGTTACTTAACAAAATAAAAGGGGCAACTCTGACATGAAGAAAGTTACTTAGAAATATAAAAGGGACAACTCTGACATGAAGAAAGTTACTTAGAAATATAAAAGGGACAACTCTGACATGAAGAAAGTTACTTAACAAAATAAAAGGGGCAACTCTGACATGAAGAAAGTTACTTAGAAATATAAAAGGGACAACTCTGACATGAAGAAAGTTACTTAACAAAATAAAAAGGACAACTCTGACATGAAGAAAGTTACTTAGAAATATAAAAGGGACAACTCTGACATGAAGAAAGTTACATAACAAAATAAAAGGGACAACTCTGACATGAAGAAAGTTACTTAACAAAATAAAAGGGGCAACTCTGACATGAAGAAAGTTACTTAGAAATATAAAAGGGACAACTCTGACATGAAGAAAGTTACTTAACAAAATAAAAGGGGCAACTCTGAAATGAAGAAAGTTACTTAACAAAATAAAAGGGGCAACTCTGACATGAAGAAAGTTACTTAACAAAATAAAAGGGGCAACTCTGACATGAAGAAAGTTACTTAACAAAATAAAAGGGACAACTCTGACATGAAGAAAGTTACTTAACAAAATAAAAGGGGCAACTCTGAAATGAAGAAAGTTACTTAACAAAATAAAAGGGGCAACTCTGAAATGAAGAAAGTTACTTAACAAAATAAAAGGGACAACTCTGACACAAAGAAAGTTACTTAACAAAATAAAAAGGGCAACTCTGGTGTGAAGAAAGTTATTTAACAGTATAAAAGAGGCAACTTGTGTGACGAAAATAACCTAATACAATAAAAGGCAACAACTCTGCTCATTGCTGGATTCCCAACAATATTATACTGTATTGTTTATAAACTACTCTTTAATCCACCTTCCTTATGTTATTATACTGTCTTCTTTATGAACTACTCTTTAACCCACCTTCCTTATGTTATTCTACTGTCTTGTTTATAAATTACTCTTTAACCCACCTTCCTTATGTTATTATACTGTCTTGTTTATAAATTACTCTAACCCACCTTCCTTATGTTATTACACTGTCTTGTTTATAAACTACTCTTTAATCCACTTTCCTTATGTTATTATACTGTCTTGTTTATAAACTACTCTTTAACCCACCTTCCTTAAGTTATTCTACTGTCTTGTTTATAAACTACTCTTTAACCCACCTTCCTTATGTTATTCTACTGTCTTGTTTATAAATTACTCTTTAACCCACCTTCCTTATGTTATTATACTGTCTTGTATATAAACTACTCTTTAACCCACCTTCCTTATGTTATTATACTGTCTTGTTTATAAACTACTCTTTAACCCACCTTCCTTATGTTATTATACTGTCTTCTTTATAAACTAATCTTTAACCCTCCTTCCTTATGTTATTATACTGTCTTGTTTATAAACTAATCTTTAACCCACCTTCCTTATGTTATTATACTGTCTTGTTTATAAACTAATCTTAGAACCACCTTCCTTATGTTATTATACTGTCTTGTTTATAAACTACTCTTTAATCCACCTTCCTTATGTTATTATACTGTCTTGTTTATAAACTACTCTTTAATCCACCTTCCTTATGTTATTATACTGTCTTGTTTATAAACTACTCTTTAACCCACCTTCCTTATGTTATTATACTGTCTTGTTTATAAACTACTCTTTAATCCACTTTCCTTATGTTATTATACTGTCTTGTTTATAAACTAATCTTAGAACCATCTTCCTTATGATATTATACTGTCTTGTTTATAAACTGTTCTTTAATCGACCTTCTGACATTATTATACTGTCTTGTTTATAAACTATTCTTTAATCCACCTTTCTTATGTTATTATACTGTCTTGTTTATAAACTACTCTTTAACCCACCTTCCTTGTGTTATTATACTGTCTTGTTTATAAACTACTCTTTAATCGACCTTCTGACATTATTATACTGTCTTGTTTATAAACTACTCTTTAATCCACCTTCCTTATGTTATTATACTGTCTTGTTTATAAACTACTCTTTAATCCACCTTCCTTATGTTATTATACTGTCTTGTTTATAAACTGTTCTTTAATCGACCTTCTGACATTATTATACTGTCTTGTTTATAAACTATTCTTTAATCCACCTTTCTTATGTTATTATACTGTCTTGTTTATAAACTACTCTTTAATCCACCTTCCTTATGTTATTATACTGTCTTGTTTATAAACTACTCTTTAACCCACCTTCCTTATGTTATTATACTGTCTTGTTTATAAACTACTCTTTAACCCACCTTCCTTATGTAATTATACTGTCTTGTTTATAAACTACTCTTTAATCCACTTTCCTTATGTTATTACACTGTCTTGTTTATAAACTACTCTTTAATCCACTTTCCTTATGTTATTATACTGTCTTGTTTATAAACTAATCTTAGAACCATCTTCCTTATGATATTATACTGTCTTGTTTAAAAACTACTCTTTAATCCACCTTCCTTATGTTATTATACTGTCTTGTATATAAACTACTCTTTAACCCACCTTCCTTATGTTATTATACTGTCTTGTTTATAAACTAATCTTAGAACCACCTTCCTTATGTTATTCTACTGTCTTGTTTATAAACTAATCTTAGAACCACCTTCCTTATGTTATTCTACTGTCTTGTTTATAAACTAATCTTAGAACCACCTTCCTTATGTTATTCTACTGTCTTGTTTATAAACTAATCTTAGAACCACCTTCCTTATGTTATTATACTGTCTTGTTTATAAACTAATCTTAGAACCACCTTCCTTATGTTATTCTACTGTCTTGTTTATAAACTACTCTTTAATCCACCTTCCTTATGTTATTCTACTGTCTTGTTTATAAACTACTCTTTAATCCACCTTCCTTATGTTATTATACTGTCTTGTTTATAAACTACTCTTTAATCCACGTTCTTTATGTTATTCTACTGTCTTGTTTATAAACTACTCTTTAATCCACCTTCTGGCATTATTATACTGTCTTGTTTATAAACTACTCTTTAATCCACCTTCCTTATGTTATTATACTGTCTTCTTTATAAACTATTCTTTAATCGACCTTCTGACATTATTCTACTGTCTTGTTTATAAATTACTCTAACCCACCTTCCTTATGTTATTATACTGTCTTGTTTATAACCTAATCTTTAATCCACCTTCCTTATGTTATTATACTGCCTTGTTTATAAACTACTCTTTAATCCACCTTCCTTATGTTATTCTACTGTCTTGTTTATAAACTACTCTTTAATCCACCTTCTGGCATTATTATACTGTCTTGTTTATAAACTACTCTTTCATCCACCTTCCTTATGTTATTATACTGTCTTGTTTATAAACTACTCTTTAACCCACCTTCCTTATGTTATTATACTGTCTTGTTTATAAACTATTCTTTAATCGACCTTCCTTATGTTATTATACTGTCTTGTTTATAAACTATTCTTTAATCGACCTTCTGACATTATTATACTGTCTTGTTTATAAACTACTCTTTAATCCACCTTCCTTGTTATTATACTGTCTTGTTCATAAACTACTCTTTAATCCACCTTCCTTATGTTATTATACTGTCTTGTTTATAAACTATTCTTTAATCGACCTTCTGACATTATTATACTGTCTTGTTTATAAACTATTCTTTAATCGACCTTCTGACATTATTATACTGTCTTGTTTATAAACTACTCTTTAACCCACCTTCCTTGTGTTAATATACTGTCTTGTTTATAAACTACTCTTTAATCGACCTTCTGACATTATTATACTGTCTTGTTTATAAACTACTCTTTAATCCACCTTCCTTATGTTATTATACTGTCTTGTTTATAAACTACTCTTTAATCCACCTTCTGACATTATTATACTGTCTTGTTTATAAACTACTCTTTAATCCACCTTCCTTATGTTATTATACTGTCTTGTTTATAAACTACTCTTTAATCCACCTTCCTTATGTTATTATACTGTTTTCTTTATAAACTGTTCTTTAATCGACCTTCTGACATTATTATACTGTTTTCTTTATAAACTACTCTTTAATCCACCTTCTGACATTATTATACTGTCTTGTTTATAAACTACTCTTTAATCCACCTTCCTTATGTTATTATACTGTCTTGTTTATAAACTACTCTTTAATCCACCTTCCTTATGTTATTATACTGTCTTGTTTATAAACTACTCTTTAATCCACCTTCCTTATGTTATTATACTGTTTTCTTTATAAACTACTCTTTAATCCACCTTCCTTATGTTATTATACTGTCTTGTTTATAAACTACTCTTTAATCCACCTTCCTTATGTTATTATACTGTCTTGTTTATAAACTACTCTATAATCCACCTTCCTTATGTTATTATACTGTCTTGTTTATAAACTACTCTTTAATCCACCTTCCTTATGTTATTATACTGTCTTGTTTATAAACTGTTCTTTAATCGACCTTCTGACATTATTATACTGTTTTCTTTATAAACTACTCTTTAATCCACCTTCTGACATTATTATACTGTCTTGTTTATAAACTACTCTTTAATCCACCTTCCTTATGTTATTATACTGTCTTGTTTATAAACTACTCTTTAATCCACCTTCCTTATGTTATTATACTGTCTTGTTTATAAACTACTCTTTAATCCACCTTCCTTATGTTATTATACTGTTTTCTTTATAAACTACTCTTTAATCCACCTTCCTTATGTTATTATACTGTCTTGTTTATAAACTACTCTTTAATCCACCTTCCTTATGTTATTATACTGTCTTGTTTATAAACTACTCTATAATCCACCTTCCTTATGTTATTATACTGTCTTGTTTATAAACTGTTCTTTAATCGACCTTCTGACATTATTATACTGTCTTGTTTATAAACTATTCTTTAATCGACCTTCTGACATTATTATACTGTCTTGTTTATAAACTATTCTTTAATCCACCTTTCTTATGTTATTATACTGTCTTGTTTATAAACTACTCTTTAATCCACCTTCCTAATGTTATTATACTGTCTTGTTTATAAACTACTCTTTAACCCACCTTCCTTATGTTATTATACTGTCTTGTTTATAAACTACTCTTTAATCCACTTTCCTTATGTTATTACACTGTCTTGTTTATAAACTACTCTTTAATCCACTTTCCTTATGTTATTATACTGTCTTGTTTATAAACTACTCTTTAATCCACCTTCCTTATGTTATTATACTGTCTTGTTTATAAACTACTCTTTAATCCACCTTCTGACATTATTATACTGTCTTGTTTATAAACTACTCTTTAATCCACCTTCCTTATGTTATTATACTGTCTTGTTTATAAACTACTCTTTAATCCACCTTCCTTATGTTATTATACTGTCTTGTTTATAAACTGTTCTTTAATCGACCTTCTGACATTATTATACTGTCTTGTTTATAAACTATTCTTTAATCCACCTTCCTTATGTTATTATACTGTCTTGTTTATAAACTACTCTTTAATCCACCTTCCTTATGTTATTATACTGTTTTCTTTATAAACTACTCTTTAATCCACCTTCCTTATGTTATTATACTGTCTTGTTTATAAACTACTCTTTAATCCCCCTTCCTTATGTTATTATACTGTCTTGTTTATAAACTACTCTTTAATCCACCTTCCTTATGTTATTATACTGTCTTGTTTATAAACTGTTCTTTAATCGACCTTCTGACATTATTATACTGTCTTGTTTATAAACTATTCTTTAATCCACCTTTCTTATGTTATTATACTGTCTTGTTTATAAACTACTCTTTAATCCACCTTCCTTATGTTATTATACTGTCTTGTTTATAAACTACTCTTTAACCCACCTTCCTTATGTAATTATACTGTCTTGTTTATAAACTACTCTTTAATCCACTTTCCTTATGTTATTACACTGTCTTGTTTATAAACTACTCTTTAATCCACTTTCCTTATGTTATTATACTGTCTTGTTTATAAACTAATCTTAGAACCATCTTCCTTATGATATTATACTGTCTTGTTTAAAAACTACTCTTTAATCCACCTTCCTTATGTTATTATACTGTCTTGTATATAAACTACTCTTTAACCCACCTTCCTTATGTTATTATACTGTCTTGTTTATAAACTAATCTTAGAACCACCTTCCTTATGTTATTCTACTGTCTTGTTTATAAACTAATCTTAGAACCACCTTCCTTATGTTATTCTACTGTCTTGTTTATAAACTAATCTTAGAACCACCTTCCTTATGTTATTATACTGTCTTGTTTATAAACTAATCTTAGAACCACCTTCCTTATGTTATTCTACTGTCTTGTTTATAAATTACTCTAACCCACCTTCCTTATGTTATTATACTGTCTTGTTTATAACCTAATCTTTAATCCACCTTCCTTATGTTATTATACTGCCTTGTTTATAAACTACTCTTTAATCCACCTTCCTTATGTTATTCTACTGTCTTGTTTATAAATTACTCTAACCCACCTTCCTTATGTTATTATACTGTCTTGTTTATAACCTAATCTTTAATCCACCTTCCTTATGTTATTATACTGCCTTGTTTATAAACTACTCTTTAATCCACCTTCCTTATGTTATTATACTGTCTTGTTTATAAACTACTCTTTAATCCACGTTCTTTATGTTATTCTACTGTCTTGTTTATAAACTACTCTAACCCACCTTCCTTATGTTATTATACTGTCTTGTTTATAACCTAATCTTTAATCCACCTTCCTTATGTTATTATACTGCCTTGTTTATAAACTACTCTTTAATCCACCTTCCTTATGTTATTATACTGTCTTGTTTATAAACTACTCTTTAATCCACGTTCTTTATGTTATTCTACTGTCTTGTTTATAAACTACTCTTTAATCCACCTTCTGGCATTATTATACTGTCTTGTTTATAAACTACTCTTTCATCCACCTTCCTTATGTTATTATACTGTCTTGTTTATAAACTACTCTTTAACCCACCTTCCTTATGTTATTATACTGTCTTGTTTATAAACTATTCTTTAATCGACCTTCTGACATTATTATACTGTCTTGTTTATAAACTACTCTTTAATCCACCTTCCTTATGTTATTATACTGTCTTGTTCATAAACTACTCTTTAATCCACCTTCCTTATGTTATTATACTGTCTTGTTTATAAACTATTCTTTAATCGACCTTCTGACATTATTATACTGTCTTGTTTATAAACTATTCTTTAATCGACCTTCTGACATTATTATACTGTCTTGTTTATAAACTACTCTTTAACCCACCTTCCTTGTGTTAATATACTGTCTTGTTTATAAACTACTCTTTAATCGACCTTCTGACATTATTATACTGTCTTGTTTATAAACTACTCTTTAATCCACCTTCCTTATGTTATTATACTGTCTTGTTTATAAACTACTCTTTAATCCACCTTCCTTATGTTATTATACTGTCTTGTTTATAAACTGTTCTTTAATCGACCTTCTGACATTATTATACTGTCTTGTTTATAAACTATTCTTTAATCCACCTTCCTTATGTTATTATACTGTCTTGTTTATAAACTACTCTTTAATCCACCTTCCTTATGTTATTATACTGTCTTGTTTATAATCTATTCTTTAATCGACCTTCTGACATTATTATACTGTCTTGTTTATAAACTATTCTTTAATCGACCTTCTGACATTATTATACTGTCTTGTTTATAAACTACTCTTTAACCCACCTTCCTTGTGTTATTATACTGTCTTGTTTATAAACTACTCTTTAATCCACCTTCCTTATGTTATTATACTGTCTTGTTTATAAACTACTCTTTAATCCACCTTCCTTATGTTATTATACTGTCTTGTTTATAAACTACTCTTTAATCCACCTTCCTTATGTTATTATACTGTCTTGTTTATAAACTACTCTTTAATCCACCTTCCTTATGTTATTATACTGTCTTGGTAGAAAGTGTTTATTTGGTATTATGAAAGTCAGGAAAGTTTTAAATAAATATTGAGACAAATGATGAAGGTCATTTGCACAGTACTTCAGAATAGAAGATGAGAAGTAATATAGAAATATGAGCTACACCAATTTCAAAATAAAAAGAAAGTTTATTTAATTGATAGAAGTGAATAACATATTAAAAACATAAAAGAAGACAAGAGGAGCAGTGTTAAGTGTTTATGTAGCATGTGTTACAACACTTAAAGATATTACTTGCGTAAAAACTGTAAAAATTCTCTGATGATATTTACAGAAATACATCTGTATTAAGTTTGTCATACAAATATATAGTATTTTATTTAAGAAGAAATTAACTCACTGTAGTTACTTCTGTTGGAGGTTCTTCCAGTTCTTGTGTTGTCGCTGAGGCTGTTTCATATTTTTCAGACATATAACCATTTTCTTTAGGCATGTCAAGTAACTGCTCAGCCACAATGCCATCATTCTTATGTTCATCATCCTGGGAAAACGGTGCCACGTAGTCATCATCATCACTAGTGAGACCAAGTTCTTCACCATAGCTATGATGAACACACTGCCACAATTCTTGAGATGACATGGGCTGATAGTAAAGAAAAGGGCATTAGACACGTATAAATGAAATCTGACATTTCATGTCGTATACATACAGTACTGGTTGGTTGGATGATTTGGTGTTTTATAGCACAGCTAGACTATCTACACCAAACATCCAGAAAAAAGGTAAAATTTAGTAAAATTCATAAAAGGAAACTAAGGTAAAACAAAACAAAGTTAAATAAATAAGTAAATATCATAAAACCAATGTTTACATCTAGTCTACAATTTTAAGAGAAAAACTACAGTAATACAAGTTTTAAAGGACTTTCTGTAGCATGACTGTAATAATCATAACTCACCAGGAAGACTAACAGGTAAGTACAAAAACCACCATCAGTCACCTGAAGTTGGCCTTTCCAGTCCTGGATCTGAGTTATTTGACATTATGGCCATTTTCAAAAAGTAATAAAAGTTTTAAAAGACTTGCAGCAAAATTTTAATAATAACTTGTCAGGATGACTTACGGGTAGTTCAAACAGGAGCGTTAGTCACCTGAAGTTTGTCTTTCCAGTCCTGGTTTCGAGTTATTCAATGTTACGGTCATTTTCTAATTTCAAATCAAATTAGATGGACTTTGATTCTTAAAAGGGAATCACATTAAAAAAGGTGTAATGAATAAATATCAAACACTTAAATGAGATTAAAAAGATTAATGGCCATTAAAACACGGAAAACTTTATCAATGTGGACAGTGTCACAATCACCAATAACACTGTCCAATGTTATGAACAAACCCCGAGACAGAACATGTTTAAAATAGTGCCGTCTTTGAGAGTCATAAAGATGGCAAGTAAGTAAAATGTAGCTTACTGTGATCTGAGTGTTACACAAACTACATATTGGTGCATCAGTTCCAGATAAAAGAAAACGATGAGTTAAAAAACTGTGACTGATGAGTATAGTTAGAACTTCCTCTTACCGATCCTTACAGAAGCAAGATGGCCAAAGTCCAATATAAGGTTTTATTTGGAAAAGCTTGTTTACACATTGCTCACTCCAAGTTGACAGCCAACTAGCATGAAGCCGAGCCTTGAATACAGGACCGTAGTCCATGTATGGAACATGCACAGCAGTGATAGTTCCAGAGCAGATAAATTCAGCTGCAGTGTTGGCAAGCTCATTCCCGCAAATACCAACGTGGCCTGGTATCCAGAAAAACTGGATAGAAGTAGATGTTAAAGAGAAATGGGCCCGTAGGTTTTGAATATTGGGGATAACGAGGTGTGAACTAATGTAAAGTGATTCCAGGGACAGTAGAGAACTAAGTGAGTCACTATAAATAGTGCAGTTTGAGTACTACTTTGCTTTATGTGATCAAGGCAAGAGAAAGGTCATACAGTTCAGCAGTGAACATAGAAGCTGTGAAGGAGTGTGTGTGTGCAACCATCAAACAAAAACAAACCATGGCAGAGCCCACACAGTCACCTGATTTTGAACCATCTGTATAAATGGGAATGGAGGGATGGTTCAAAATATGTTCAGTAAATAAAAGACGGTACTCCCAATCAGAAGTATCTGCTTTTCTCAGATGATTTAAAGATAGGTTGCAATTGGGGACTATAAGAAGCCATGGTGAGACAGGCTGATCAGTGGATACAGCAATATTATCCAAGGACAGACCTAATTCATCCAACTGCACCTGGATACGAAGGCCAAAAGAAGCTATGGCAGATGGTCTGTTCTGAAAAAGCATGGCCCACTGAGGATGGAAAACACAACCCAGGTAGGATACTTTTGTAAGGAACAAAGTTTTGAAGCAGATAGTAAAGACAGTTGCAAACGGCAAAGGTGCAAAGCAGGTTCATGAGACTATGTATAAGCTCTGAACTGGGGTAGTGTAGAAAGCCCCAGTGCAGAGCCAAAATCCTTGATGAAGAATGGGATCCTGTATCTTTAAGGCCGAGGGTCTCAAAAAGCCATAGTCGAGTTTCGATTGAATAAGAGCACGATATATCTTTAGCATAGAACAGGGGTTCCCAACCGGTGGGTCGCGACCCCCCAGGCCTTGGCAGGGGAGTTGCGCAGCCTTGGCAGGGGGGTCGCGAAGCCTAGTTAAAAGTAGCTTGGGATAACATTAATTTTATTTCATCAATTACATTTTCATGTCATGAAGTGCCAAAAGGTTGGGAACCCTGGCATAGAACATCGATCCACTCCCCAACTGATGGTAGAGAGGACACAGAGGATGTTCAGTGCTCTTGTGTATTTGACCTGTAGCTGCTTGAAGTGTAGTATAAAAGTCAGCTTATTGTCAAAGATAAACCCCAAGAACTTTGTCTCAGGGATCACAGGCAGCACAACTTCACCAATACGGAGTTCAGGATCAGAATAAATACCCTGTTGGTAGCAAAAGTGCGTGCAAACGGTTTTAGAGAGAGAGAAGGTAAAGCTCTTTGTTGTGGTACACTTCAGTAAATGGTTAAGGGTGGTCTGAAATTGCCGCTCAATATACCTCATGTTCGATGACTGACAGGAGATGTGAAAGTCATTCACATGGAGTGCATTTGCAACAGTGAGAGAGAGCTGTCCAGTGATTCCATTAATTTTTATACCGAAAAGTGTGACACTCAAAACACAACCCTGATACCTGGAAAAATCCAGGATTCCTTCTGGCTTTGATGCCTCACCCACCAAACACGTGCATGGGCCTGTTGGAAAGCGATACGGTTCAAGAATGTGGGATATCTATGGAAAGTATCTCAGGCATGTTTTTGATCCTTCCATGCCATGTGGCAGGCAGGATTTCACCACGGACAAGGATATAGTAGAAAACGTGTCGAGATTTTAGGAATACATTGAGCAACTGCTTGTATAATACAGTCAGTTACTTCTGCCACACAGTCGTCTATTGATGGCTTACAGGATTGAGTTCTGCAAGAGCAGTGAAAGAGGGCCAGTTTGCATGATCCATCTTCCACCGGGGCACTCGGGTTGGGTGGCATCAACCACAGCCAGTCTCTCTCAAAATTAAAGGAAAATTATCATTGCCTTGTGGATTATTGTCAACCATCCATGAAAAATAGGAAAACAATCAAGGGGAGCAAATTGAGAGATCAATAACAATAGAGGACTGACTAGCTGCATAAAAATAAGTAGAAGAACCAGTATTGAAAAGAGAAAGGTTGTGATCAGAGAGCATACGCTCTACAGAGCAACCCCTCCTATCAATAACAGCACTTCCCCAGAGGGGATGATGTCCATTAAAGTCTCCCAGGATTAAAAAGGGAAACAGCAACTGTTCAAATGATAGCATCAAGGTCTCATTGATTATACACCTCTCCAGGCAACAGGTAGAACAAACAGTGATGGTATGACCCAAGGAAACACAGATGGATACTGCCTCCAAGGCTGTGTCAAGTGGCAAAGCCAGGGTGGGCACACACTGATCAATCAACAGAGCCACCCCTCCATGCACTTGTCCATCACACAGTCTGTCATTTCTGTACAAAGAAAACTGCCAAAAGATGACTGTATCAGCAGGTTTCAGAAATGTTTCCTGTAAGGAAACACATACAGGATGGTAAGAAGCAATCAGTGTTTTGATATCATCCAGCTTAGAATGTAAACCTCGACAGTTCCACTGTATCAAGGTGGCCATTTTTATTTATGCGAGACGAATTGGGTGAAGAACCCTTCTGTTTATGACCACGTCATTTTTCCTCACTGTCCTTATTCAAGGGAGGTCTTTTGACCTCCATGGATCCTGCCCTGGGTCAATTGGGCAGGTCTTTGTTCTTGGAAGAGGATTCCAGTGACTGAGGATGCAACTGTTTTTCACTATTTTATTTGGGGGACCCATAATAAAGAAAGAATATTTCAATGAGCAACGCCAGGGTTTCGTGAGCACTATACCCAAACCTCAGCATCAGATACAATGTCCACAACACCTTTTGGGAACATCCAACTCTGGTACTTGGTTGACCCTTGCCCAAGTGGACTAACCAACTGACCCCAGGGAAACCACCCGAAAGCTGCCCGTCTACAAGAATTCAAGGTCAAAGTGGTGTGTTAGGGTTGGACCCCTCAACCACTCGGATCCTCTCCTCCTCTTTACGGGTTGCCACACACAGTAAACACGTGGGTGGATTTTTAGATCGCATAGGAGGTAAACTGAAAGAACAGAAACTTCCCTACAAGGTCCCCTCACCATGTACTGGAATCCACAAAGAGGGGAGTATACAGTACTGTGCAAAAATGTTGGCACAAAGTAAAAGAATTAGATTTTAGGCTACTTTCAAAGAACAGTGAAAGGTAAGTCACAGGTGAAACATCAAAAGTTTATCAACATTCGTATTTAGTACAACAGAAACTCGGTGGAAGTGCTTGGGGTCAGTAAACTGTATTAATTTGGGTGTACCCTTTTGTTTTAATAACTGCAGACAGTCTTTCAGGCATTGTTGCAACACATTTATTCAGTGTTCTTTGGGATTTTACTTCAAATATCTCTAATACACTCATATAAAGTTTCTTTGAAAGTAAATTTTGATCTGTCAAACTTTTTATTTATCAAATTCCAGATCTGCTCAATTATGTTGAAATTGGGGCTCTGTAGGGGTCGTTACATCATCTGAATGACTCCAGCAACTTCTTTCTTAGCTAAGTAATTTCTGCATATGTTGGATGAGTGTTTGGGGTCATTATCTTGTCAGCAGTAAAATCCTTTACCAATAATATGCAAACCACTGAGTATACCATGATGGTCCAGTACCTGATGGTGCTTTCACTGGGCTATTATTCCATTTATTTTGCAAGTATCTCCTGTCAACTTAGCAAAAACACCCCCAAAAACATCACACTGTTTCCTCCATGCTTCATGGTAGGTGCTATGCATTGAAGTATCTTTCACCTTTCTTCCATTGGATATAACCACATATTTTAAATTTGGACTCATTCTTCCATAACACCCTTTCCCAATAATAAACAGTCCAGTTTTTGTACTTTTTAGCAAATTATAGTCTCTTGACAACATTTGGAGATCAAAGTAAAGGTTTTTTAAACTGGCACATGACCAAATATTCCATTCTTGTTGAGTCTTCTTAATACTGTAGATCTGGACACATTTTTGTTATTTGATTCAAGGTTGTTTATGTCATGCTTGAGATCACTGGCAGTCTTCCTTCTGTCCGAAAAACAGCATAAACAAAGATATTTAGCATCAATATTATTGAGTTTAGGTGTTCTGACTCTATGTTCTTTTCCTTTTTTTAGATTCATCTGTTTTGGTTTCAAGATTTAGGGTTCACTTGATGGTTGTTGAGGAGCATTTCAAGTTTGCAGCAACTTATTGGAGAGTATAACCCTTGTATAACTTGTCATGTGAAACGTTTGTGCAAATTCTCTGCTCCACTGACAGTTTTCTATACTTTATATGCTGTGATATGATGATAAAACTTAATATATAATATTAAACACTGTTTATATCAAGGGGTTTATTTGTGGGGCACTATTATATTCTGGTATGCAATGCTACTACACATTAACTTCTCTATATATAGTCAAAATGCTGCTTGGGGTACCTAAACTTGATCAGTATGTTCATTCAAATAAAAATATTATGACATGCCCTTGGTAAAAGCAAATAGGAGTCCTAAAGAATGATAAGTATTCTCAACTTGGTTCATTCAGTTGTCAACAGTGAAGTATTATCAAAATGTTAAAGTTTACATTCTGCTATGATGTGGAAGAATTAGTCAGACAAAATGAAAGAATAGCATAATATTCTCTTGTTCTAACACTTTTAAACAATACTGTAGTTTAATGTTTTTAAATTTATTGAAAATATATTGTTGTACAATGAAGAATCCACTACAAAGACCAAAAGCTCAAAACTAAAAATATTTAAACAGAGAAATGTCCATGTAGTGTTCTGTAGTATTAATTCTATATTTGTGTTTGGTTTCATCTCAACATGAAATGAAAATTTAGTGAAAACATACATTTCAAGAAAGAACTAATCATTTACTTACCCTAAGGGGATAATACTACTTTATATTCTCAAGTAAATATGTTTATAACTCATTTAATTTCTGTAGTATTAATACACTTATAACTTAATTTCTGTATTATTAATACACTTATAATTTAATTTCTGTAGTATTAATATCTTTATGACTTACTTAATTTCTGTAGTTTTATGTTTATGACTTACAATTTCTGTAGTATTATATTTATGACTTACAATTTCTGTAGTATTAATACGTTTATAACATTTTATCTATGTTGTATTAATATGTTTATGACTTATTTAATTTCTGTAGTATTAATATGTTTATAACTTAATTTCTGTAGTATTAATATGTTTATAACTTAATTTCTGTAGTATTAATATGTTTATAACTTAATTTCTGAAGTATTAATATGTTTATAACTTAATTACTGTAGTATTAATATGTTTATAGCTTAATTACTGTAGTATTAATACGTTTATAACTTAATTACTGTAGTATTAATATGTTTATAACTTAATTACTGTAGTATTAATATGTTTATAACTTAAACACTGTAGTATTAATATGTTTATAATTTATTATTTTATTTCTGTAGTATTAATATGTTTATAATTTATTATTTTATTTCTGTAGTATTAATATGTTTATAATTTATTATTTTATTTCTGTAGTATTAATATGTTTATAATTTATTATTTTATTTCTGTAGTATTAATATGTTTATAACTTACAGTCTCTAAAAGTGCATTCTGCCAAATTCGAAAAAGCATCATGTACGTTTTATCACGAGCACCAAAAGATGTAAAGAAGTGTTTTTCACTATCTGTGCACACTTGAATTGCATTTGGAATTACCCGTGCTGTTTTCTCTTTGGTCATGCTAGTGATGTCTCTACAACGAAGGAGTAACTGAGAAACAAACGTTTATGTAAGTAAGCAATTCAAATGTGTAACTCAAAATAAATAACCATGATACTGATGCAAATTAATTTTTTATGATGTTTTAAAGCCTAAAAATATTTAACTTCACCTTTTTTCATTTTTGCATGAGACATTTCTCTTACTTAGAAAATTACTTTAACAGTTACATTTTCAAAAACTCTCACATCAAATAAATTTCAACAAGACTAACCATTATCAAAATTTCCTAGTTATGTGTACATCTGAAGGCAGAATAACATCAGTCAAAAAAAGGTTACCTTTACTTTGAAGTAGAGCAACATATAAATATAATAAATTAAATGAGAGAAACAAGTCAACAATCGCTCAAAATATTGTAATAACAAAACACCACATTAATCTATTGGCAGTTCACTAAACCAAGAAATCAAATGCAACCAGCATTATTTACCCAAAAATTTGTTACGAGACCCATTGGTAATTTTAGGGTTAATAAGGAATTTCACACATTCTTCTTAAGCATCAAATATCTTGCAAGTCCTGTGATGGCTGCAGGAGCTTCCTAACAAATCCATCACACAAGTTAGTAAAGCTTCTGACCTCCATTATTAACAATACTTTAAATCTCCCTTTAATTCTGGTTTTAGTATGATTATCTATACCTCTTCTTTCAACTTTGTTCACTACTATTGTTTAATTCTGGTTTTAGTATGATTATCTATATCTCTTTATTCAACTTTGTTCCACAATATTGTTTAATTCTGGTTTTAGTATGATTGTTTAATTCTGGTTTTAGTATGATTATCTATATCTCTTCTTTCAACTTTGTTCACTACTACTGTTTAATTCTGGTTTTAGTATGATTATCTATATCTCTTCTTTCAACTTTGTTCCACAATATTGTTTAATTCTGGTTTTAGTATGATTATCTATACCTCTTCTTTCAACTTTGTTTGCCATTATTTATGAACACCTAACTGACATCCTCATACAGTGCATGTGAGAGACACAGGATCCAATGAAGTCCAAGAACAGTTTGCCAGTTAAAAGTGGACAAACACATAGTTTTGTCAAATAACGGTTTACAGCTAAATCATGGTGCATCTATGAAGCAGGACGATATTTAAATGTATGATCAACCATGAGATATCACACCAACGTGCTAAACATGAAAACTTATTTCTAAGGTCTATTACTATTGAAATTCCTTTTCGTACTGTTCTTAAATAATATACTTTTCATAACCTTCATTCTTAGCATAGGTTAATCAAAACACGAATCAATCACTTAGCTTTGATAATTTTTGTCAATAATTAAACCTGTAGTTAAATACATTAAGTATATAATTTTATAAACAGGTAGTTGAAGATTTCCAAACATTAACTGATGTAGTTTGGTGTGAATTTAACAAATAGTTAACACGACAGTTCTAAGTTTTCTCTGCTATGAGTCTATTGCTTAAAGCTAAATATAAAAGCAAAACCTTATTACGAAAAAAATGTATTTCATCAATGATGAAGGACATTATTTAGAATAAATTATGCTTACAAAGGTTTCCCATCGGAAAATGTTAGCATAGAAACAAAAGTAATTTTGTGACACATACAATCTTCCATGGACTAGAATATCTTTTTGTAAGGCACAGGAATAATCTGTTAAAATAGAGATAAAACAATTACTGCACAGTCATAAAATACCTATTACACTGAATGATGTTGCTTGTTACAAATTATAGCTTTAGTTAATCTGATTTAAATTTTATATTTCACTGACTTAAATCTACATTACAGTACATCAGTATGTACTGGTTTGTTTTAACAAAATATACATTTCCAAAAAATATAATACAACTATTTTTAAAGATTAAAAAAGTTACTGAAACTGTTAAAAAATGTTTAAATTAGCTGTTTTCCACCAGTTTATTTCAGTATCATCAGACAAGCTATGACAAACACTAATAACTTCCTAGATTGTGATAAACAATATTCTAGATACAAAGAACAGGAAAAATCTAATAATAAATTTCATCTTCAATTGTGATCATTCAGCTCTGCCTGGTGTTAAAACTTAACACTAAAATATATTTGTCTTCATTTTTTGTAAAGATATTTTGAAGATACTCATAAAATAATTATTGGAAGCTTTAATGAAACAGAAAGTAACAAGTACTTCTTCCTATTAAAAACCAAAAAAATAATAGATATGATTTTGTTTTCAAACTAAGCCAGTAATATAAACTGGACTTCACATGAACCTGAATCAGGACTCTCACTTTCTTTGTTTGGATGTTAACATAATTTACTTAGATTTGATTATGAGGAAGGTATTCAAATGTCAGAATAAATACTTATACTTTTATCTTCACCAGTTTAAACAAGTAATAATAACAGTTTTCAAATGAGTATAAATTATTTAAAACTTGACTTAATTAGTCTTAATATTTTCCTTCATTAATTTTACTTGCAAGTTTTTGATATTATTCAATCAAAACTAGCAAAAACAAAACAAGGGTTACCCTTTTCAGAAAAAAAATGTTATTTTTCAAAATTATTTAACCAAATTTTTCAATTTATTTTTCTATCAGCAACATTGCATGGGTTTTATACTTACCAACAATAAGTCTCTCTGATTCTGGTAAATCTCTGAACAGTCTCTTGAAGTCATCACTTTTCGATTTGTATGTTGGGTTTAAAACCTGTCAAATAAATTTAACAAATATAAAAACGTATGTTTTAATATTAGCACATATAACTTTAAAAGTTATAAAATTATGACTTCAGTTTTAAAATTATGAACAATATATAAATAGTACATTTCTATAAATAATATTTAGAGTCAAACCTCCACTAGATATTTGGGATATTACCACCAAAGTAGCTGTCAACAAATTCAGTGTTAAAAAAAAATGAAGCAAGCATTTAATGATTTTAACAAGTAAATTTTTTGACAATCTTCTATTACAGTTGGCACACTTTCAGAGAAATCAGATAAAAACTGTTTATAAACATATTCTAGCTTAAAAAATTATATGTGAACAAAGTGATGGTTATTACAACAAAGACGTGCATGGAGCGACTTACTACACGACCAGGACGTGTATGGAGCGACTTACTACATGACCAGGATGTGCATGGAGTGACTTACTACACGACAAGGACGTGCATGAAGCAAGTTACTACACGACAAGGACGTGCATGTAGCGACTTGCTACACAACAAGGACATGCATGGAGCAAATTACTACGTGACCAGGATGTGCATGAAGCGACTTACTACACGACCAGGACGTGCATGAAGCGACTTACTACACGACCAGGACGTGCATGAAGCAACTTACTACATGACCAGGACGTGCATGAAGCAAATTACTACATGACCAGGATGTGCATGAAGCGACTTACTACATGACCAGGATGTGCATGAAGCGACTTACTACACCACAAAAAAGTACATGAAGCAGCTTACTACACAACAAAGAAGTACATGAAGCAGCTTACTACACAACAAAACTGTGAATGAAGTGACTTATATTATAATAGAAATGCTATATATTCTAGACAAATTCATACCTTACATTTTTTTGTTACTGGTACACTATAAATCCAGGATCAAACTTCGATTCTTTTGTTCATATTGTAGTCACATTAATGTTATAAATTGAGGAGTCAATTAATAAAAATATCTTTATTAACTGATATATTTATTTAATTTTAATTAACATTAAATGTTAAAAGTCAGAGAATGTTAACTTGCACCAAATATGATTAAATGAATTAACGTGAATGACGAGTGACTAAATTTTAAAATTTCTCAAAAACTATTTTTATCTACAGTAATTGGATGTGTTATCTAAATTTGAGACATCAGTGATGTCGAGAAAACCCACTTGTATAGAAATATATATGCAAAAACGGCTTGTTTGGGTTGAGAAAATATTTTACATAGAAGAGCTAACAATGTTTCGACCTTCTTCAGTCATCGTCAGGTTCCCAAAGAAAGAAAGAGGCAACTGACCGTAAGCTGACCACATGTTTGAAAGGGGTGTGTAACTGAGTGTCGTAATGTAGAGGGTGGTGTTAGATGTTTGAATATATAATTTTATTTATTAATATAGGTATAAAGGCGTTCCTTTATATTGGTTTATTTTGGGTTTAAGTTGTTGTTTTAGTAAGGCTTCTTTAATTTTGCATTTGTTTATGTTTGTTTCTTTATTTAGTATTTGAGTGTTTTCTATGGTTATGTTGTGTTTATTTGACTTGCAGTGTTCGAAAACGTGTGAAGGTGACTTTTTATGTTCTTTGAATCTGGTTTCCATTTTTCTACTTGTTTCTCCAATACAGAAGTCGTGGCAGTTATCACATTGTATTTTATAAATAATGTTGATGTGGTGTTTGTCAATGTAGTTTTTACATAGTATAGACCTCAGTTTTGTGCCTGGTTTTTGAATAAATTTGGTATTAACTGGAATGTCATATTGTGGTCAGCTTCCAGTCAGTTACCTCTTTCTTTCTTTGTGAACCTGACGATGACCGAAGAAGATCGAAACGTTGTTCGCTCTTCTATGTAAAATATTTTCTCAACCCAAACAAGCCGTTTTTGCATATAAATTTAAGACAAATATTTCCACATTCAGAAATGACAACAACAACAACAACAAAACTTCAACATACATTATACCATGATCCACATTCAGAAATGACAACAACAACAACAACAAAACTTCAACATACATTATACCATGATCCACATTCAGAAATGACAACAACAACAACAACAAAACTTCAACATACATTATACCATGATCCACATTCAGAAACAACAACAACAACAAAACTTCAGCATACATTATACCATGATCCACATTCAGAAATGACAACAACAACAACAACAAAACTTCAGCATACATTATACCATGATCCACATTCAGAAATGACAACAACAACAACAACAAAACTTCAACATACATTATACCATGATCCACATTCAGAAATGACAACAACAACAACAACAAAACTTCAACATACATTATACCATGATCCACATCCAGAAACAACAACAACAACAAAACTTCAACATACATTATACCATGATCCACATTCAGAAACAACAACAACAACAAAACTTCAACATACATTATACCATGATCCACATTCAGAAATGACAACAACAACAACAACAAAACTTCAACGTACATTATACCATGATCCACATTCAGAAATAACAACAACAACAAAACTTCAACGTACATTATAACATGATCCACATTCAGAAATGACAACAACAACAACAACAAAACTTCAACGTACATTATACCATGATCCACATTCAGAAATGACAACAACAACAACAAAACTTCAACGTACATTATACCATGAAGAAGTTTTCTTTTTTTTATCGCTTCCTTTACTGGAACGATCTGATTTTACCGTCTCTTTACTTTGAACATCTGAATGCTTACAAACAGCAGTCCAGTCCACAGACTTTCCAGATTCAGAAGATCGGCTCACTGAATCCTGCCAATTTGTGCTATCAATTGTACAAACAGCAGGCGGTACTGCTAATGGTGATAAGCTTTCAAAATTTCCAGTTCCGTCAGCTATCACTTTTTCAACAGAGGCTTCCCGGGAGTTACTGTGCACCAACATGGAATTGTTTGACCTATGTGTATAGAGAGAGTCCAAATTTGTTGTACTTCTAGAGTGACCTTGTGGAGTTAAGGTCAGGTCATTAGGCTTGTGTGTGGTTTTAGGGCTACCAGAAGGGCTCTCATCATCGACTGGAGATTGTTGCCTATGAATAAAATATAAGAAATTCAGTGACATTGCACCTGAAATGATTCTGAGCCATGCATAGCCAAATATCAAATAAGCAAGAAATAATGTCTTGAAACAATATCAGAGAAAATCAAAATAGTAACAACACTATTTGAAAGAAAACAAATGATAAAAAACAAGAATATTCATAAAATAGTAAGTTTAAATTACAGACGTACACAAGATTAAATGACCATTTGTTTGTTTACTTTAGGTAAATGTGGAAAGCTACAACAAGGTTATCTACATTGGTTATCACTTACTTTGAATTGACCGACCAGAGGGAAAACAAACAGTAAACAACAAACTTTAGTTACTTACATCAGATTCTGTGACTTTATCATCCATGAAAATGCCCTTGTAACCCATTACACTTTATTAATAACAAACAGCGTTAACACTATATGAGCCTTGGAACATGACCTTTTACGAAATGCCACTGAATAAGGCTTTATACACCTGATATCAGAGTTATGAACTGTTCGTTTGATCCTACATTGTTTATTTAGTAGCAGTTCACTGTATAGGAGAGTATATACCATATACAGTGTACAAGGACACTGAAAAACTACAGATGTACATTTCACAGTGCAAACTGTACAAGGAACAAAATTATTTTTATCCTGAACATAAATATCACCTTGCACTCTGGTGTCAACAATTCAGACATATCTTGTGCACCAATATCTTTGTAGATAAATGTAGTAACTTAAAAATCACAGTCAACATTCCTGCTCCGTAACTGTTTCGTTAAGTATCACGTCAACACAAAATAATCATAGAAGTCGTTACACATTAAATCTTGAATATTTCAAGTAAACCAGTTAAAATATATGTACTTACAAGTAATGCCTAGCAAACTACAACAACATCCATAAATACTAAAGTCTACCATGATAAGCTTAACATTAACATGTCTAGCACACTACAATGATACATACATTGTACACACCTAACTACAATGTGATAAACATGCATGTAATCTGAATATACAGGATCAGGCAAAAATGATTATACAGTAATTTCATTTGGAACATACTTTAATTTCTAAATAATACTCTGAAACAAACAACAATTAAATTGCTTTCAACTGTTTTTGTATTGTCTTTTTTAATATAAACCACACATAACACCATTGTACAATAACATCTCTCCCACTCTTTTGTACCCAACAATGGCCTGCAGTTTTACGTGCATACAACGTCCAACATAGTGAAATGTGTACAGAAACTAGCATATCATGTCTAGCATAGAAAACAATTGTACTTTATATGTATATATCCATCTACCATACTGTTCTCCACTTTCACACAAACATCCAAATTACAATCTCATAACTAAATGTATAGCAATAATTCTGTAATAAACAGTAAGGGAGAGTTACTGGTTAACTTTTACTTTGTTATTTATTCATTTATTAACAGTTATAAGCCTAACCAGTCAGTATGAATATAACTTAAACTTGATTTTCTTTCATTTACTAATTACAAATCTGAAATTTTAGGCTAACAAAAAGTCTACAAAACTTGTGTAACAACTGTTTATCCTATAAATCCTGTTGTTATAAACATTCATTTCTTTAGTTCTGGAAAAATTCATATCATATTCAAGTACATAAAACATTCATATGCACATTTATAATGTTTCATTCAAATTACCCATTCAAAAATAAAATATGAAGTACTTGTGTTTCATATCGTCAAACAAAAATACATAATCACCTTCATACTTAGAACACAGACAACCGAAATGACTCAGGTACCATTCAGTTTTGTCACTATAGTATAAAAGATTCAGAGAAGTGTGGTAAGCTCAAGGCTATACCTAACATACAACCACATAATCTCCACAAACAAATAAGAGGTTCATGGATCAAGTGTGTGTGTGTGGAAAGACATGCTTAGCAATTTGTTTGTTACAGGTAAAACAAACAACAGCACTGAAGTCAATTGAACACTTCAGTTATCATAAACAAATTATATACATCAGGCTGATCAGCTGCAAAAATGTAAATAAATGGAAAATAAAAGTATTTTAATAATGACAACAAATAATGTATAACTGTACACAATAAACTATGAATACACAATTGTACTGTAAATTAGGTTCAACAATACACAATCAGCAGCAACAAAAAACTACATAAGACATCACACCTTGAATCTCTAAACCTTTGACCAGTATAAACATGGAACATAGAAACATGATAGACTAATATAAAGTAAAGAGTTGGTATCAGCAGAACATGTGTTACAAACATTTCATGTTATAGACTGGAATAACATTAAGTTGATAAAACAGGTAAAATATTAAAATAAATATTACAGAAACTATTTAAGTTGAAAAAAACAACAACAAAGATATTCTATCAAACAAAGAAGCTGGTTCAGGTCTAGAAATAATAAAGTAAGGACAGATATGTTGTAAATTTGGGTAGTTTAGGTTTAGATGACACTTTTGTACATAAATGATCCTGTGGGTATACAAGCCCAAATCTGATTGTACCATTACCCCTAAAGATGGTGTTATACAATGATTGTACCATTACTCCTAAAGATGGTGTTATACAATGATTGTACCATTACTCCTAAAGATGGTGTTATACAGACACCAAAACTTGTGGAGTTATTTTAGGTCAAGTCCCTATTTTTAATAACTATTTATTGTGTAATATTTTAACATTGTATTCCTTTTGAATGTAAATATACATTATACAAGAACACAATATGTTGTAACATTTCTAAAAGTACAAGTAACAATATCTAAATAATAAAAAACAAAATTACAATAATCAGAAGGTGAGATTTACTTCTTACAACATACAGCAAAACCAAAATATATTTACCTGCCATCTAGGGAGGATTTTGCCTCAGGAACTTCGGGTGTAAGAAAAGTTGTTTCAAGTTCTGAGTTACACTCTCCTGTCTGTTTCCTACAGATTGGAAGAATAGCAGCAAGTGAACATAGTATACAGCTGTATACTGCTCAACATAAATATGTATGTGTTAAAATAATCACAGAAAAGTTATTACATCTTTACATGATCAAATTTCATTTCCTTTATAGCTACAGATAGTTAAAAGTATGGTTGATCATAACTGATTCTCTTGGATTTTCAAATATTAAGTTATTCACTAACATGAGCACTGGTATAAAACATTAATGGTTATTCATAAGTCATCATATTCTATATTAAAGGCTTTTTAACAGGTTATACACTTTATTACTTTACTTCAAACTCTATGTTGTTAATTACTTTGAAATAAACATTTTGACACAAGAACACAGAATACTGCAACAAGTTACAAAACAGAATATCTAACCACTCAGATAAAGTATAAAACAAGGAATGCAACTTATTAATGTTCAAATTGAGCCACAGAAATTATTTAAAGCCTACAAACAGCCAGAACATCAAATGTACAGTCAATCACTATCAGATATAATGAAGAGCTTTTGGTATTTTTGGTTTCTTTTCTAGCTTGAAAAAGTGACAAAGAAAGACAAATCCAAACCTCTCACATGACAACTAATGTTTGTACACTACTTTACAGATACAACAGGCCACAGTGACACTTCATCTTGTTTATTAATTAGATGTAAAACTGAATTAGTTAACAAAGACAAAATTAATTAATGATACCACATGCAGCAGTGATTTTTATACAATATAAATTATATTATTAATTCTCACAAAAACTATGTACCACTTTTTTTCTGAAGGTTTTCATCATCTACTTGATGTTACCAAATTACATGAAGAACTGAACAGCCAGTGTTAATACCTGTTCAGTTACACATTCCTTAATAAATGTTATATGACACCACTATCATCTGTACCATATGGAACTTTCTACAGAACTTGTATCTAATGATTAACGTTTTAAATAAGGTATTTCATAATTACCAAAAAGAATAGTACCCAGAAAAGGAATATAATGTAAACTTATATTTCACAATGACTGGTATGGGTGTGAACACTTATTAATGAAGCAGAGAACGTTTCAACCTTTTCAGGTCATCTTCAGTTATTAACACTTTTATTAATGAAGCAGAGAACGTTTCAACCTTTTCAGATCATCTTCAGTTATTAACACTTTTATTAATGAAGCAGAGAAAGTTTCAACCCTCTCTGGCCATCTTCAAGTATTAACAATTTTATTAATGAAGCAGAAAATGTTTTGACCTTCTCTGGTCATCTTCAGGTTAACAAAGAGAAAGTTTGCAACTGACCATTACCGGACGCATCTTAAGGTGTTGCAGCTGGATGTTAGGTAATTAATTGGTATATGTATAAAGGTGTTCTTTTCTATTGGTTTAATTTTGGTTTTAGTTGTTGTATAAGTAGGGCTTTGATTTTAAATTTGTTTATATTTGTTTCCATACTTAATATCTAGGTGTTTTCTATGGTTATGTTGTGTTTATTTGATTTGCAGTGTTCAAAAATGTGTGAAGGTGTTTTTTTTTGTGCTTTTTAAAACCACTTTCCATTTTTCTACTTGTTTCTCTAATACAGAAGTCGTGGCAGTTATCACATTGTATTTTATAAATAATGTTGGTGTTGTGTTTGTCAGTGTAGTTTTTACACAGTATAGACCTCAGTTTTGTAACAGAAGTTACATAAACCACGACACATTATATGTAAGTTTGTTGTACCATATAAAAACCAAACACTTTTATTTCACTTACATCATGGGTTAAAACATTTATGTTTATGTCAAAACTTCTGGTACATACAGATAAGGCTTTGATGCACTACACATCTTGTTATCAAAAGTGTGTCTAAAATTTTATCAGTACCATTCTAATAATAATCAAATTACTAAAGTCAAATCACTTGTATCTACATTGAGTATAAAGGTAAATATCCTACCATAATTAATATTAAAATACAGCATTAATACAGTTTATTACTACTGTATCACAGTATGTTAATTGTATTAATTACTTTGTTACTGGTGCTATTCTTACATACAATAGAATAAAGTATCACACAGAAACACACTTCACTGAACAAGACAGATTTTAATGTTTTATAAAGTATCACACAGAAACACACTTCACTGAACAAGACAGATTTTAATGTTTTATAAAGTATCACATAGAAACACACTTCACTGAACAAGAGAGATTTTAATGTTTTATAAAGTATCACACAGAAACACACTTCACTGAACAAGACAGATTTTAATGTTTTATAAAGTATCACACAGAAACACACTTCACTGAACAAGACAGATTTTAATGTTTTATAAAGTATCACACAGAAACACACTTCACTGAACAAGAGAGATTTTAATGTTTTATAAAGTATCACACAGAAACACACTTCACTGAACAAGAGAGATTTTAATGTTTTATAAAGTATCACACAGAAACACACTTCACTGAACAAGAGAGATTTTAATGTTTTATAAAGTATCACACAGAAACACACTTCACTGAACAAGACAGATTTTAATGTTTTATAAAGTATCACACAGAAACACACTTCACTGAACAAGACAGATTTTAATGTTTTATAAAGTATCACACAGAAACACACTTCACTGAACAAGAGAGATTTTAATGTTTTATAAAGTATCACACAGAAACACACTTCACTGAACAAGAGAGATTTTAATGTTTTATAAAGTATCACACAGAAACACACTTCACTGAACAAGACAGATTTTAATGTTTTATAAAGTATCACACAGAAACACACTTCACTGAACAAGAGAGATTTTAATGTTTTATAAAGTATCACACAGAAACACACTTCACTGAACAAGACAGATTTTAATGTTTTATAAAGTATCACACAGAAACACACTTCACTGAACAAGACAGATTTTAATGTTTTATAAAGTATCACACAGAAACACACTTCACTGAACAAGAGAGATTTTAATGTTTTATAAAGTATCACACAGAAACACACTTCACTGAACAAGAGAGATTTTAATGTTTTATAAAGTATCACATAGAAACACACTTCACTGAACAAGAGAGATTTTGTTCTATAATTTATAATTATTTGTATTTTCAGCTTCTAAAACTTCCTATTCAAAGCCAACTTTGATCCTTCTTTGTATAGAAGAACTATTAATTTAGGAAAGAAATATATTATTTTACATATAGACCTTAAGGTCACGAAGGCAGCTCTGATCAATATACAACACAAGTTATAACGTATTCAAACAGGTTACTAAAGTAATGTCCATTTACAAAATGAGACATACAAAGAAAGGTTTGGAAGTACTTTTCTAGAACATAACACTTGAGATGACTTACCTCAGGTATTTAAACTACTTAAGTTGGCTGATAAAACGGAACAAGGAGTAAAATCGAGTGATACAGAAGTTTAAAGATCTACCAGCCTGACATCACAGGATACAAACACTTGAGTTAAGGCCACTCTAAAATCCGTGTGCCTTTGCTTGCATGTTGGTAAATTCCAACTCTATTTTAGTATCAAAATTTTAAATAGTGTTACCCGTCATTTCTTACTTCAAATCGCCTGATATCAAAAGCTGCTACATTTTGTAAAACTGATGACCTATTTATCAATGACATGACTGATCCATTGTCAGTTTGAGAAACACATATACCTCACATACCAAATTGTGAATTACAAGGTCTTATTATTTAGTTTTGTATTTATAACCAGATTTTGTCTACAAGATCATTTTACCAGAAAATAGTTATTTTTTAATGCCAGATTTTACTGATTCAAGATAAAACAGCCATGGTCAAATGAGATGACTTAAGACAACCTACTCTGAACTTCTAAGCCTTTTTTCATGAACAACAAAAAAACAGAAATGTTCCAAATGTTGAATGTTAATGTAACATATACTGTAGTAAATCAGTTATTTTTATAATACTGAGAAAAAGATAATTTTAATGAATAAGGATATATAGGTCTTTCTGATGTGTGATAATTTAGTCATTACAGTAAAATAACTTATAGTTGGACAATGAGAAGGTCTGTTTGAGCTAGCACTTTTCTTATGCCCACTCATCTGTGGCCAGTGTTTAAAAACCTCAATATTGGTACAATTCTATAAAGAATACAGTGAGTGTGATGTTTCATGTTAGTCTGAACATTTACTGGATGTGTACAGTACTAAATATGAATATGAAGTTTTTACATAAAATGATATAAACCCTATAACCCAGGCACTTAAAAAATGGAACTTTCTTCTTCAGTTTCTTCCTCAGAAGGGAGGGAAAACTAAAATTAATAAGAATTAGGTGAATGATAAACATGAAAAAGAAAACATCATAAACCTGAGACATAAATCCAATAAGACTGAATCAGGCACAGGAGACACCATAAGACAGGAATGACCAACAAACTCTGGAAGTATAAAAAACTGGATAAATTGGTACAAAGAAGTTACATGGTCAGTCATATGGACTGAGCCCACATTGAAAGAGTTGATGATATTGATAAAGTAAATTGGTGAAGTTTGTTAATAACATTAGAATGTTCAGGTACTACAGAACAGATTCAATCAATTGGAAAATTATCAATAATCATAGTAAGTGCTGCCTAATACATTCAGTTTATCATAATTTGGACCATACATATAATACAGATAGGAACTAAAAGCATGACTGAAACAAATGGAGTGTATTTATAGACATATAATTAAAGGTTAATCAAATTCTCTATATATATAAAATTAACAGTTCAGCTTCACTTAGAACACTGCATGTACAGTTTTGGTTTTGGTCTACTTATCTGGAAAAGAACATTCACTTATTAGAAAATGGTTCAGAAGAAAAATACTGGGATGATTCTAGAGATGTAAATATTACAGTAACAAGCTGAGATCTATATCCTCTTGAAAATAGGTGAGTAAGAGGAGATTTTTTAGCATACATAATTATTTGGAGAATTGACATGGCAAAGACAGTTCTTTGTTCTATGTTCTGAAGCTAACAGGACAACATTACAAAAATTAAGATTTACAAAAAAAAAACACTTCACTCCAGTTAAAACAGTTTATTTTTTCAAATAGTGTGATTGACTATACTTAAGTGTTTAAGTAATTGAAAAAGATAAGTTATACCAATCAATTCCTATCCACAAGTTATTGTGCTGTAAACATATGACGATTGTCATGAACGACAAAAATCTGAGACATTTCCAGACATTCTAACTTTTGTGATAACTGTCACATGATAAAAACATCATGCATAAATTGTTATAAACAGAAAAATAAAAAAATATAAGATTGTCAATAAGTACTACAAGGTAGGCCTACAACTACAGTGGTATATAGGGTCGTATTCATTGTAATTCAAATTCTTCTTTTAAGTTATAGGATTACCATTTTGATTGATGTGGTTAAATACAAAATTGTATTTGGTGGATTTTTGTAACTCTCAAAATTGTTAAGTATAGATTGATGTAGCTAAGCCTCCACAATATGACTAAAGAAGCCAATTTTTGACAGTTCAGCTCTTGTTTCCGCGTCAAAAGTACAAGTGGTGCTGATGTAGAGAAAAATATATATGTAAAAACGGCTCGTTTGCATTGAGAAAATTTTTTTACGTAGACGGGCGAACAAAGTTTTGACCTTTTCGGTCATCGTCAGGTTCACACAGAAAGAAAGATATATTTTTCTCTACAAGTGGGTTTTCTCGACATCACTGGTGTTGATGTAGTATCACTGCTATAACACGTTATTACTGTAAATTGTAAGTGTAATATAAATAATGTAAAGTAACACTATCACTATCTTCAGTCTAATTTTTCATTCTATTCCAACACACAATTACAATTAATCTAAATTAAGAGAAATATTAATTCACTAAAAGATAAACAATAAACTTATAAAGTGAAAATTCAGTAGTATTAGTACAGTAAGACTTATCACACTAATTTCTAATTTTAACTATACTTTAAACTATATAAACTTATAATGTAGTGTGGGCACTAACCAATTTGATCGACCTGGTTCGTCAACTTGAGAACTATTGCCGCCGGACCGTTCACCTTCTTCACTTTCTAAATTTAATCCCAAAGCTTCTGTAGAATTCTTAATTGACATCGAAGACATTATACATTACCTCCTTCGTTAATGTTATAAAAAATTATCTGTGGCATTCATATTTATTTACAAGTTAAAAACAATTTATTCTTGCACCATATGCATTCAAAAAAATTCTTCACACCACAACACGAAACAATAACTACTGTAAATGTAATTACACTGGTTCCACGAAAGAAAACCAATTCTACGTCAATTTACTTGGCAGCGACGTCTAATGTTAACAAATCTAAATTTCGTGATGATGAGAAATCCACTTGAAGTAAAAATGTATTCTCAAAATAGTTGATATGAAGATGACCTAAGAAGGTCGAAACATTGTTTTGTATGTTATTTTAAATAAAGTTTTAATACCCATACCAGACATACTAAAAATGCAATTTTTTGTATATTTTTTGTTATTAAGTGCGTATAATATTAGGTTGAGGAATAATTCGTGAGCGTTTTTAAATAATTTCATTCAAGCATTACATGCAATACCATACAATACTTCAATGCATGAACACATTACACCCAAAACATTTATTATGATACTTTATTTCATGTAATACCTAGGTATATAGTATGCATTCTTTTAAACGAAATTGCATGAAATTAAATGCGAAAAGCAGATGGTGTCGAAAATGCTCGATTTTGTCCACTTGACATTTCATTTAATGAGCTGAAAATGAAAGCAAAAATTAAAGACATATAAAAATCAAACACACCATCTATTAGAGCAAAAAATTATCTACCAAATGACATGAAATATTTTGCGAAAGCGTTTCATTTATGAATATATTTTTTAACTTGAAAAAAAACTCACGAATTATTCCTTAACCCAATAATTTTCAAACCAACTTTAGTAATTGCCCTCACAGTGGAATAGAGATAAGTTTACAGACTTAAAACGCTAAAATTCGGTATTTGCAAGCAAATGCTTGATAGTTTTCAGTAATGTCGGGAAAACCCACTTGTAGAGAAAAATATATATGTAAAAACGGCTCGTTTGGGTTGAGAAATTTTTTTTACGTAGAGAAGCAAACAACGTTTCGACCTTCTTCGGTCATCGTCAGGCTCACAAAGAAAGGAACAGGTAACTGACCGGAAGGTGTCCACATATTTGAAAGGGGTTGTGTAACTGAGAGTCGAAATGTAAAGGGCGTGCTTAGATGTTTGAATATATATATAATTTTATTTCTATGTGGTCAGCTTCCAGTCAGTTACATCTTCCTTTCTTTGTGAACCTGACGATGACCGAAGAAGGTCGAAACGTTGTTCGCTCCTCTACGTGAAAAAAAATCTCAACCCAAACATATATGCTTGATAGGTTGTTTTGCCCACATCTGAAACTATCAAACTTTAGATGGTTATGGAGAAGCTCTCGTATTCACCATATCTTAAAACTTATATAGTTCTGCAAATAACCATCTGTTCAAAGTAGCTGCTTGGTCAATTGTTTTTTATGTGCACTGCTCCACCAGACACAACTATAATATGCACCTCATCTCTGCAGAGTGCCATCTGGAAATAGTTATCAGCTGCTGGTGTGACAACCATCATGCAAGGATCTGTGTAATCCTGACCATTCAGTGAGTCCCGTGTGGCTGCATTGTCCCATCAGATGGTGCTCGTATCAAGAGAGCTTAGGGTTGTACTCGATCATTTCTGAATGCAGCCATCACCGGAGTTCACTGTGACTAAGATTCCACCACTGTCGCCACTGATGCACACATCTTTCTCTCTGGCAATAGTTACCACTTCACACTTGTCACCACAGACATTATCTCCATTAAAGTATAGCTCTCTCTAACATCTATACTATATTAAATTATTTTCCCTTGAAATCTTTCAATAAACCTTTAAATGAAGAGAAATGATCTGCAACTGACATAGCAGGATACGCTCTCTATGCAGCCGATACAGACAATCCATGGCTTGATTTTCTTTATTGAATTAAGCAGTCATCTAGGACGAATACGACTCTGTGCCAGTCACCCAGCTACTCTTCGTTGAAGGCTTGGCGAAGTTTATCATTGGTCCATACAGACTCAGCATCAGACATTATCCCTGAATCCAGCATTTTCAAGCATGTGCTCACTTAAAACGTTTAGGAAAACAATCCAGATATTCCTGAACAGTATCTATGAATGTCAGATATGGACAATTAGCTGGTGGAAACATTTTTATTGATAGTTTGCCAAACACGCTGCTGAGAAACCCACACTGTAACTGATACCAATAATACCAGCGGGTGTTATTGCCCTAAAACTCATTCTATCTGTTTTTAATCAATAGAATTCAAGTTGTTGCCAAATCGTGAGCCTGCTCTACACAACCTCAATATACGATACAATCCCTTATATATTTGATCCTTTGTCTTCTCTCTCAAAAATCCTATTAACTACCTTATGAGTCATCGTTTCCTCTATCATAATTACATATTAAGCACTAGTGCTCCAGAGCTATAAAGAAAAGATAAACACTCTGCACATGTTCAAAGCTAACAGGTCACTGGATTCTCATAATCTATTCCAAAATTACTATTTTAATCTAGAACAGAACTAAATTTCCTAAGACGACTGAACATCTTGAAATATTATTGGATTTAGGCCGAAAAAATCGTTAATAGCTATGGTATCAAACTAACGAAACAATGCATTCTAATCTTCATAAGAAGAAACGTAAAAAAGGAATATTTAATTAACTATACTGACGATTAAACTGATTTTAAGTTGCACTTTATGAACACAGTTTACTTTGATCAGAAGTTATTATTAATATCAGAATAGCACACAAAACTATCTTGGTTAAGTCAAAAATAGACAACCTGGCTTCTTATCCAATGACGAATCATTAATAGCTTATTCTAGCTATTTAAATATCATTATAATTATTAAATTGTTTAGGTTACATTACCTGAACAGCATGGTATTTACATGACATATGACAATTAAATAAAAAAACTATTATAAAAAATTTTGAAGATAATTTAATTTGCGCTGTAATGAAAGTGATATATATATGAAGAAAAAATTAACTTGTCATTAAGGCATGCTATTTAAATACTTTGTCTTTGATATAGGGGTGTGTGAGTCTTCTTACAACAAAGCCACATTGGGCTATCTGCTAAGCCCACCGCGGGGAATCGAATCCCTGATTTGAGTATTGTAAATTCATAGACATACGGCTGTACTCGCACGAGACCGATGTAAGTATGAATGTTGTGCTATAACAATGACTTCAATTGCATTGTTAATTTTTTTAACATTTAACATACATGTTTCTGAAACATTGTTTTACCTATATTTATAATGATTTATTTTGTATCACATGGTTTATATGTGTAATAGAACCCTGTTAGCTCCACTTTTGTGAAACATTTACCAGTTATAAATTTAATTTTAAATGCCCTTAAAATTGTTGTTTTTTTTAATTTCGCGCAAAGCTACACGAGATCTATCTGCGCTAGCCGTCCCTAATTTAGCAGTGTAAGACTAGAGTGAAGGCAGCTAGTCATCACCACCTACCGCCAACTCTTGGGCTACTCTTTTACCAACGAATAGTGGGACTGACCATCACATTATAACGCCCCCACGGCTGAAAGAGCGAACATGTTTGGTGCAACGAGGATTCGAACTCGCGACCTTCATGCTACGAGTCGAACGCCTTAACCCATCTGGCCATGCTGTACTTCATGCATGTTGTACTTCAGATAGGCGTGTTTTGTACTATCTAATGCGTCCTCTCTACCTTTACCAAGATGTTTTGCACCCTTTTAAACCTAACCTAACTGAACATTTACTGTTAAAGCACGAGATACAATTCAGTAACAACCAAATGTGAGAGGTTGTCGTTTTGCTGGTACAAGTCAGAAAAAAGTCAGTCTCAAAGTTGAAACTGTTTTTCTTTGACATATTTTTTATTAACACATCTGTTTCCCCATCAACAACTGTAGTACATAACCATTCATTATAACTCATTGCTCAATAAGAGCAACGTACAGAACCATCCATTATAACTCATTGCTCAGTAACAGCAACGTACAGAACTATCCATTATAACTCATTGCTCAGTAACAGCAACGTACAGAACCATCCATTATAACTCATTGCTCAGTAACTGCAACGTACAGAACCATCCATTATAACTCATTGCTCAGTAACAGCAACGTACAGAACCATCCATTATAACTCATTGCTCAGTAACAGCAACGTACAGAACCATCCATTATAACTCATTGCTCAGTAAAAATAGTGGTACACACCTGTGTCCAATATAAATCAGAATGGTCCTATTCTCTCATGAGACACTTCAGTTACATTTCCAAATCATAATTATACTTCCAGTCTTTTCATTTTGTTTATAATAAATTTTTCCCACTATTTCGAAATACATACGCCACTTCAGTTATGCACAGCCCACTTTTATACTAAACTGTAGCAGTTAAACAATGTGAGAAATGTGTAACAAATGCTACAGATATTACCAGTTTCGTTTATCAATTTGTGTAGTAATTACCTTGAGTAAAACTTACCATCTTCATACTTAACACATCCACTTGTCTCTGGTATAAATGGATAATTTAACTAACACCAATTTATTTATTGAAACATCCTTTCGTGTCTGGAAAGACTTTTCACATTCTTTCACCTAGTTATAGCATGAATCCAATTTTATTTACTAAAACATAATTTAATGATGTTATTTCAAAAAAACAAAAATAACTTAGGAAAACTGCGAACTTTTCTCTTGTTGGTGAGGTGGCACTAGTTCTTTACTTCTTCGACTTTAAGTCAACACACAAACATGATCAACTGCATATAAATTAAAACACAATTTTCCAACAGTTCTTAGGAGAAACAATCTAGCAAACGGTGATATGATACCAATATGTATACCAGATGATGTTCTTATTGTAGATTGTGAAATCAGAATAGCCTCTGATGGAAGCGTTTCTAGTTGATCGCACATCTGAGAAATATGGCCAAATATTAACTTCCCTCTTCTGAGAGGTAAGCCATGCAACACAGCCTACAAAAAGTACGTTAACACCAAGGTAAAGTGGACATCGTTTGGTGAACTGTTTCATCTACCTAAATTTCATTAAGGTGTGTTTGTTAACACCAAGTTCTTGTACCAACCACGACTTTCAAAAGAGATAAAGCAACTAATGAAAGAAATAGCGGCCTTCCCAACATTCATTCTGAGTTATAGGAAGACAAATTAATGATATGAGGAACAATACAGTTATCTACGTACTGTATTCATGAGTTTTGTTACACATCCTTAATTTTGTCTTCATAATATAATATAATATAATATAATATAATATAATATAATATAATATAATATAATATAATATAATATAATATAATATAATATAATATAATATAATATAATATAATATAATATAATATAATATAATATATATATATATATATATTTGTTTTATTTCTTCTTCATTTTTTATTAAATTATTTTGAAAATTATCTTTTACTAACAGTTGCAACATAATTTGCAAAAACTTGTCTGTATCGAATGTAACTCAGTTGTTGATAATTTAATTGTAGAGTTATGAGAATATCTAACGCAACGTAATTAAAATCATCTCACTAATCCTTACATGGATATGGTGAATTAGTTCTTTAAACAAGTGCTAGGTAGCAGCACCTAAATATCAGATAATCTTCGACAGACTTTGCTGTTTCTAATCGGTATATGTTTTTCTTCGGTTTAACTTTTAAAGGGTGTAAGTACGACTTTTGTTACACCTTCTACTATTTGTTCTAACACGACAAATATGTTGAAGTTTTTTTTTGCTTTAACTAGATTTCCGAAGTATAAATATTAGTTTGTATTCCTAAATTGAAATTGTTGTTGTTGTTTTGAATTAAGCACAAAGCTACTCAATGGGCTATCTATGCTCTGCTCACCACGAGTATCGAAACCCGGTTTGGCGTTGTAAGTCCGCAGAAATTCCGCTGAGCCACTGGGGTGCCCTAAATTGAAATGAAAATACCATTCATATTAACGATTAATAAATTTACCGAGAAACTGACAAAATATAAATCCTAATTATAACTTTTCTCGTAAGGAAACACAGTTTAAACTGAATCAAGAATGGTTGTGGTTGTTGAACATGAAGTTTGTCTTTATCGTGGTGAATTATATGAGGGTTGCTAATTGATTGCTGGGAATGTCTATTTATGGGTTAGGGTCTCGGATATAGAGTTCTAAGGCTATCTTGCAGGCTTCAGTGGTTGGAACTTCTGTAAAGAGGGATATAACATCCAAACTGGCCATTAAGGCTTTATGATTAAGTTGATTAAGATCAGACTTCAAATTAAAAGAGTCTTTGATGAATAAGCTGGCTGATATTACATATTTGGAGAATGCCCATGCTCCCGTGAAAAAAAAAAAAACCCAACAAATAGTGACTGTTACGTGGTTTTATATCGTTGTTAAAGCGTTCGACTCGTAGTCCGAGAGTTACGGGTTCGAATCCTTGTCACACCAAATATATTCACCCTTTGAATTTGAGGACGTTCTACGTGACAGTAAATCTCACTATTTGTTGGTAAAAGGGTAACTCAAGAGTTGGCGGTGGGTGATGGTGACTATCTGCCTTCCCCTTAGTCTCACACTGCTCAATGAGGGACGGTTAGTGGATATAGCCTTCGTGTAGCTTTGCACGAAATTCAAAATAAACAAACAGATCATAGTTGAGTAACGTCTTTTGTGTAAAATATTTAGTGTTATTCAGTGAGCAAATAGACATTTCCAAAGGTACGTGATGTTAAACGTCACACTGAAAGTTTAAGTTCTTTAACTTCTTTCTCAGAAAATAGTACCCAAAAAAGTAATTTTAAATTTCCTTCGGAAACAGAAATACTATTTGTTTTTTCAGTTTCTTTTTAGGTATCTTTCTATCTTTATCTCTGAATCTTTGCCATTGTAAATACATAAAGTTTTGATAACATATAAGCAATATAAATATTATGTAGATGTGTAAGAAGCAAATTATAAGAGAGTTTGTTTGTTTTGGAATTTCGCACAAAGTTACTCGAGGGCTATCTGTGCCAGCCGTCCCTAATTTAGCAGTGTAAGACTAGAGGGAAGGCAGCTAGTCATCACCACCCACCGCCAACTCTGGGGCTACTCTTTTACCAACGAATAGTGGTATTGACCGTCACATTATAACGCCCCCACGGTTGAAAGGGCGAGCATGTTTGGCGCGACCGGGATGCGAACCCGCGACCCTCAGATTACGAGTCGCACGCCTTAACACGCTTGGCCATGCCGGGCCTATTATAAGAGACTGTGTGAGTGTTTTCTTATAGCAAAGCCACATCGGGCTATCTGCTGAGTCCACCGAGCAAATTATAAGAAGGTCTGAAGTTTATCTAACTGAGTAAAACGAGGGAATATACGCTCCTAGCGTACCCATTACGGCCGGGATCCAGACCTTAATTTAGGTTTTTTTTTCTTACACTCTGATACTTTTCCTTTGAATATTTTCCCCAATTTTTTATTATTTGTAGTGGGCTGGATTAAAATTTGGGGAGTCGTGCCATCCACTACTTCCTACGTCTCAGTACAACGATCTTTCAATTTATTTTAAATATACTGAACAGATTAAAATCGATGCATATAAATATATATACAAAACGTTACAAATCAGTTCTCTTTATCTCCAAAATGTTTTTATTTAAATACATGTTTTGTGGGATTTCCTTCAATCGAGTTCAATGGTCGAGTGAGGTGTTTTTACTCCTGCGCTCCGTGCGTTATAGCTGAGCTTGTGAGTGTTCTCACTCAAGCCACGTGACGGCGCTTATATCGTTTTGAAAACAAGTTGTCTTATTATTAGCACTTAATGTTCAGTTTGTGGAAGTAGTAGGTACGGAGGTTGTGTGTTGTATTTTAGATGTAAAAATATATATAAACTTGTGTAAAAATGAACTTCATCGAACCGTTGTGGATTATAAATTTAATTATAATAACAGGTAAGCTTCTATGACATGCGTATGTATTCTATAATTTTAAAATTAGGTTTGACTAAGTCTACATTTTATTTTTAGTTTTGCTAACACAGTCGTTATAATACAAACTTTTAAGTTCCACGCGGCTAGTGTTATAGTACTAGACTAACAATAAAAGCGTAGTTTTGTCACAAATGTTAAATGTTATTTCAGCTATACACCATATTAGTCAGATAAATAGTTTCCAAAAGTTTGTATGACAACTTGTGTAAAGTTTCCTTTGTGTGTTGATTTGACAGATATTGTCTGCCCGCAAGCCAAACGTCTTTTTCTCTACGTAGCCTAACACCTGTCTTGTATGTAGTCTGTGTAGAGGAATGTGGCTAGAAATGACGGTGGACGGTTATAAATATAAATAATTCTAAAGAGTGGGGTTGATTTTTAATAATTGTTCATGAAAAGCTACGAAGTGACAATATAACCTGAAAGGAAAATCTCGAACGTCTAGTTCTTAATTAATCTTGGAAACACCGGAATTTTGTTCCTCTTTTGTTTCAAAATCTGCAATGATCATAAATATAATACGTCTAATATAGATGTCACAGTTCGTTTACCAAAAGTAAACACTAGTTTCGTATCTCGCATCTGTAACGGCGGAAGTGTTTCAAACGGTTTCCAACTTTTTCATAGGTCACTGATTTGCTAGCACTAGTCTTAACCAACATGCATGGTTAAAGCTCCTGTGTTTACATGCTGCTGTTAATGGTGATGATTAAATATTGATCAAATTTGGCTCCGTGGTGGCAAATGACATATTTGTAAATCCGGTAAATTTTAGTTGTTTGCGTTATACTAACCGAAATAGCCCGATTTTCACCGGATTTACAAATACATTTTTGTTGTCTGTAACAACGACAGTGTTACATTCTTTAATATTAAATATTCTTGCGATATTTATAAATATATCTATATTTTTAAAAGTAACAGAGGATCTTCAGAAGGAATAGTAAAATACCAGTACAACGTTTTAAATTGTCACCATATCGACAAACCAAAAGAAGCCTTTTGAAGCAAGTCATTCACAAATTATGCAGTGACACCTAGGCAGGAATTATTGTTTTTTTTTGTTTTTTTTAATTTCGCACAAAGCTACTCGAGGGCTATCTGTGCTAGCGGTCCCTAATTTAGCAGTGTAAGACTAGAGGGAAGGCAGCTAGTCATTACCACCCACCGCCAACGCTTGAGCTACTCTTTTACCAACGAATAATGGGACTGACCGTAACATTATAACGCCCCCACGGTTGAGAGGGCGAGCATGTTTAGTGCGACCGGGATTCGAACCCGCGACCCTCGGATTACGAGTCGAATGCCTTAACACGCTTGGCCATGCCGGGCCCTCTTCATAATAATAACAATACAACTTTAACAGTAATAAAAAAAAGTAAAATCATATATGGGGTGATACAGTTGTGGGCTGAAATGTGTTTGCCACATGCAGTTTCTAATGCAATGTAATTCAGAAGTTGTGACTCGTGGAAAGTGCACCTTTCTCACCAGTAACCGTATTATGAACCACAACAGTGGTTTATAATAAGGACCCTAAGGAACTGCATGAAACCCGTAGAGATTCAGTTTGAACAACACTGTAAAACCTTTACTATTGTCTACTAAGGTTGTACACGTATAAAAATGCACGCATGTTAGACTTACAAAGAAAAGGAAATCCGCTCAAAACAGCTTGTTTGTGATTATTATTATTATTATTAGGCCCAGCATAGCCAAGTGGATAGGGGGAGATTGACTCACAATCTGAGGGTCATGAGTTCGAATCCCCGTCACACCACACATGCTCGCCCTTTCAGCCGTGGGAGCGTTATAATTTTTCGGTCAATCCCACTATTCGTTGGTAAAAGAGTAGCCCAAGAGTTGGCGGTAGGTGATGATGACTAGCTGCCTTCCCTCTAGTCTTACACTGCTGAATTAGGGATGGCTAGCACAGATGGCCCGCCTCGAGATCGTGTAGTTTTGTGCGAAATTCAAACTAAACAGTCTTATTATTTTGCGAATCTACAACAAAACCTACTTGGCATATGGTACCCAAACCTTCTGTAGAATACTAGATAAGATACAACACTGGTTGTAAGGGGTTTGTTTGTTTGTTTGGAAATTTCGCACAAAGCTACTCGAGGGCTATCTGTGCTAGCCGTCCCTAATTTAGCAGTGTAAGACTAGAGGGAAGGCAGCTAGTCATCACCACCCACCGCCAACTCTTGGGCTACTCTTTTACCAACGAATAGTGGGATTGACCGTCACATTACACACCCCCACGGCTGGGAGGGCGAGCATTTTTAGCGCGACGCGGGCGCGAACCCGCGACCCTCAGATTACGAGTCGCACGCCTTACGCGCTAGGCCATGCCGGGCCACGTAAGGGATTTGAATAGTCGGTTTCGTGATGACGAGAAACCCACTTGAAGTGAAAATGTATTCTCAAGACGGCTGGTATTGGTATTAGCACTTTAATTAAAATAAGTGCAGAACAACGTTTCGACCTTCTTAGGTCATCTTCAGGTTAGCAAAGAGAGTATAAATGGGTACAGGAATGTAGGGGGCGTTGCAGTTAGATATTAAGTTATTAATTAATACAAGAATAAAGTTGTTTCTAAAACCAATATAATCCTTACAGCTGTAAAAAGTTAGCATGCATTAATATTTAACCAGTGCAGTTCCGGAACCTAACCTACTTAACTTCCAAACATGAGTCAAAAATTCGGTGAAACCCTTCCGTGTTGAACGCCTATCTGATGTTGCTGAAATATATTTTACACACATGATATCTAGCGATACTTTTGGTGATATACAGAATTTGATACTATTTCTAGTAAGAGAACAACTGTTACAGCTTCTCAGTTTAAATAGTTTGATCCAAGGACAGTAAAGTCGCATTCTTTCTGACTGCACGAGCGTGTTGAGACGTTTCCAGGTTTTTTTTTTAAAGCGGACCCTATTTAGTGGCTGCACAAAATCCTTTACAATATATTGTTGTAAAAGCAGCTACGTATTATAATGTAGTTGTACACTTAATCATTTAGGGTGGTGTAAGAACATGGTGAAATGGGTTGACCTTTCTTTTATGTCATTTGTTATACCAAACGTGTGTGCTTGGTGGGGTGGGGCACTCTTAAAAATGATCCTGTCACGAATTCCTACTCACTGCGTTAAATTACATGGGTATTTTAGTTTCTAAGTAATGTAAAGAATAGTTATAAATAATATTAATATTCGTCGATGACCGACATGTAGAGGGTATATCCTTCGTTGTTTTGTGCTGCATACTATTTGTCAGCGTGATGAAGTAGAAAGTTAGGAAAACAATGCGTTCAGAAATTATTTTACACGAAATGTAAAATGCTAATTACTCATTAATAGGTCCAAAACTTTAGTTTTACCATTAAGTTTTGATTAAAGTATTCATGAAATAGAAAAGAGGTGAATCCATTTTAGTGTCTACTGACTGACAGATAACACACTACTGTATGGTATGTTTATAGTATGTACTCTACTAGAAAGATGCAGGACAGTCAGTAGGTACAAATGCGTATGTACATATATATATATATCACCACAGCGTGGTTTGTTCACAACATACGTCTAAATATGTATATACACACAAAGTGGTTTGTTCACAACATACGTCTAAATATATATATACACACAAAATGGTTTGTTCACAACAATGTCGTTTGAGATTTAACTGTGGATGGAATATTTTCTCAGGGGTCGGCCATTGAAGGCATTTCGATTTTTCAGAATTGACAGTGTAATAATGTAAGGCCTGGTTTTAGAATATAAAACTTGCACATCACTGTCTGATTCTTTCTTAATATTTTGGGAGCAGTTGCCCCTCCTGCCACATCTTCCAGGTGGTGTCCATTTTATAGTTTCCGTTGAAACAACTTCAATGAATTTCTAACAAAACATCGACGATTCACGTGCTCTTTATGTTTAATTATTATAACTGTTGCTCCTCTTAGTTACTGTCTGGGGGTTCAGTGGTAAATCTGTTAAAAACGGGTTTCAATATCCACGGTGGGCAGAGCATAGATAGCCCGTTGCGAAGCTTTACACATAAGAACAAACAAATGCTTTTAATTAGAAGTGAAGATAAAATAGATTACTAAATGCTGTACGTTTTGTGAGGATCGAACCCCCAAACAGTCCGTTGAAAGGTGTTTGATGAACAAGTAACATAGTTGCAAGTAACCGTCAACGATTCACGCAAGTATTATTGTTGTTCTGTGTATGTTATACTGAAGTACTGACACAGTGAGACACGACACTGACACAAGTATTATGAACTGTTGTTCTGTGTATGTTATACTGAAGTACTGACACAGTGAGACACGACACTAACACAAGTATTATGAACTGTTGTTCTGTGTATGTTACACAGAAGTACTAACACAGTAAGACACGACACTGACACAAGTATTATGAACTGTTGTTCTGTGTATGTTATACTGAAGTACTGACACAGTGAGACACGACTGACACAAGTATTATGAACTGTTGTTCTGTGTATGTTATACTGAAGTACTAACACAGTGAGACACGACACTGACACAAGTATTATGAACTGTTGTTCTGTGTATGTTATACTGAAGTACTGACACAGTGAGACACGACACTGACACAAGTATTATGAACTGTTGTTCTGTGTATGTTATACTGAAGTACTAACACAGTGAGACACGACACTGACACAAGTATTATGAACTGTTGTTCTGTGTATGTTATACTGAAGTACTGACACAGTGAGACACGACACTGACACAAGTATTGTGAACTGTTGTTCTGTGTATGCTATACTGAAGTGCTGACACATTACTGTATAAGGTTTAACATTGGCTTCGTTTTGGTATTTAGAACATTTGCTATCGTTAGTATTTTGAAACGTTTTTGGTTTTACATTGTTTACAACCAGTTATTCTTAACTAAATCACAACCATGGCTAGACTGAATGTATGAGATATTTATGCAAGTTATTTATTTTATAGCGAGAACGAGTTTACTTGTTGAGACATTAGTAACAACAGCTAACCCATAAGATGAAATGTTCGTTTTTTGTCTGCTCCTAAACGTCTATCGTTTGGCACGGCTATAAGATGAGTTTTGCTCATGAGTGGATACTACGCTGAACTGAAAGCTAGTACGTATTTTCGACAGGGAGTACATTACATATCGTCTAATGTTGTGTTACATCCTACGTTTTAATATTTAAGGCCACTTAGAGTTTGGTCTAACGTATCAAGTTCAGTGTATGGATGTTTACTGTGTTATGTCTTACTTGGTAAATAAATAGAATATCAAAAGAGATTGCAACATACAAGTTACATTTACGTAAACTTCGTCTGCTTCCGAGCTGTAGAAATCTTTTTTGTGTCTCACAAGGAAAAATTAAAATTCCTCTAATGTTACTCATGTAGTGAAAGTGCTGGCCCGGCATGGCCAAGCGTGTTAAGGCGTGCGACTCGTAATCTGAGGGTCGCGGGTTCGCATCCCCGTCGCGCCAAACATGCTCGTCCTTTCAGCCGTGGGGGCGTTATAAGTGACGTTCAATCCCACTATTCGTTGGTAAAAGAGTAGCCCAAGAGTTGGCGGTAGGTGGTGATGACTAGCTACCTTCCCTCTAGTCTTACACTGCTAAATTAGGGACGGATAGTGCAGATAGCCCTCGAGTAGCTTTGTGCAAAATTCAAAAACAAACAAACAAAACAAAGAAACGTATTGAAAATGAAGTCAACAGAGCGATAAGAGAAAGAAAAAATTAAGTAGTTTTATTGTTATTTTTTAAACTCATGTTACGCAATAAAAGAGACTTCTACAGGTAGTACAAAACTGTGACACATGAGAAACATTTATAGACAATAATCGAGTTTCTTTGTTTGTTGTGCTTACTTGACTATATCAATATACTGCGATGAAAGCGATTCTCAAGTATTTAAAAAAATCACGTAACCAAGACAAAAAAGCAATTCTTAGAAACGACAAGCTTTGCTTGGAATTTTATTACGACTTCCCAGAATGCCAAGCCACTCGTGTTATAAAGCATATCCCAGTAACTGAAAGGGAGTAAACCAAATTTGTGATATTTCTACATAACTAACTGACAGACCAGAAAATAATCTAATACCAATTTAATGGTTGGCAAGTGTTAAAATGCATAAGTGAGCCTATAAAAATGTAATTCTAAGGCAAGGAATAACCTAGTTCAAGACGAGGCATATTTCTTCTCTCCCATAAGTGATACCAGAAACGAAGTGTACGTTAATAATTTCAGGGGCGTAGATTTTTTACATCCGATGGGGGGATGATTTTTCAACCACTTATGTGGACTGTTCAATTTGCAAATTGGTAATCTCTGATTACGTGAACCTGAAAGCTGTAAACATGCACATTAATATATTAGGTAATGTTGTTGCCACGATACTTGCATGTATACTTAGGCCTACTGACTGATACTTAGAACTATCGCTTAGATCGAAAAGCTCAGAAGCACGCCTGTATTAAAGATGTACATTTCGGCTACTGAAAAAGCCTACATCTAGGCCTAATTATGTAATTCGATTGGTAAGAACACGAGAATCACAAGAACAAATACTCAGTTTGTAGGCCTGTGATGCAATAAAACAATTCAACAGACCAAACTGTAGGGGGGATGGTTGTATGCACCATAACCCCCACCTAAAATGAAGGGGGAGATTATACCCTCCATCCCTCCCAGGATCTGTGATAAACTCGTATACTTTGTTACAGACACGTACAATTTATAATATTAAGTACGTGAGTAGTGTAGGTATCGTATCATCCATGAGCAAAATACACCGTATAACCGTATATCTTGTATACTTTCATTAAACAATAGTAGTTAAGGGTAAATCAAAAACGTGTCCGCTACTCCATCAACAATAATACGTTATATAAACTAATACCATAGCTGTTAAAAACGAGGTACGATATACAAAATGGATAAGTGAGTCACGAGAAGATAGAACTTCCTCTTTAACTATATAAACAAAGGATACATTATACATCATCTGTATATAGATATACTTGTGGTGACCCAATATTACACAAGGGTATACCTACTATATCTACTGTACATAGATATACTTGTGGTGATCCAACATTACACAAGGGTATACCTACTATATCTACTGTATATAGATATACTTGTGGTGATCCAACATAACACAAGGGTATACCTACTATATTTACTGTACATAGATATACTTGTGGTGACCCAACATTACATAAGGGTATACCTACTATATCTACTGTACATAGATATACTTGTGGTGATCCAAATGACTGTGGATTTCTTGATGTTTTCTTTATCTCTTCCATTAAGGTTAGATTAAAATACTATTTTGGTATTTTGTAGAGGGCTTCTCTATAAGGAGATATTGTAGAAATACAAAATTGTCAGTATCATAACACATGCACATTTATAAGTACATTTAAAGTTGTCAGAATCACAACACTCAAACATTTATAAGTACATTTAAAATTGTCAGTATCACAACACTCAAACATTTATAAGTACATTTAAAATTGTCAGTATCACAACACTCAAACATTTATAAGTACATTTAAAATTGTCAGTATCACAACACTCAAACATTTTTAAGTACATTTAAAGTTTTCAGTATCACAACACTCAAACATTTATAAGTTCATTTAAAATCGTCAGTATTACTCGTTTATTTAAAACGCATTCAAAAGATGCTCCAACCAACAACAACAGTTACGTTTTCAACAAGTCCATGAATGATCAATAGAATTACGTATAATTTAAATCGCATGTGGATAACGTGGCTTAAACTTTGTGATGTGTCATCATTCTGATTCGAGGACTTCCGAATGCATGGAACTTCCGTTTTTATTTATTCACCTGTGGTCCCGTTCTTTTGTATTTTGTCAACCACATAGAACTGTTACAGTGACCTGCCCGTCTTAACATCCTGTCGTAAACAGGCGGGAACTTACAAACAGCAGGTATTAGTGCTTGCACTCGATTACTCTACATCCCACACGTCCTGTTGCAACAAACTGGCGTGTTTTATTAAACATCACGGCTAAATAAATCAGTTTATTTTAATCAGAAAACTCAAAGAAGGATTACTAAATGTTATGTACCAAATAAAGTGTACGTTACGAAGTAATTTCTGTTGTGGACTTGCATATCAGCTGTTGTATTATACCAGTAGAGTGTATGTTACGAGGTAACTGTTCCTGTACACTAACATATCAACTGTTGTGTTATACCAGTAGAGTGTACGTTACGAGGTAACTGTTGTTGTGTAACATTTCAGTTTTAATTTTCTGATCATTGTTTATCGTCTACAGTGTAAATGTTTGACTGTTTTGTTGTTACTGAATTTAGTATAAAAATGACAGACTTTCCTACTTTGTACATGGTTGGGAGCAGCATTGTATTATGTCACGATTATCACTATTTTATCCTACATTACTGATACAGAGGCGGTTCGTAGTAGAGGAGATTAAATATCAGATACAGTGTACAGGAATACGGAATGAAACTGTAGATATGCATTTAGAGCTTTCGAGGTTATGCATACTGTAGTATGCAACATAAAGGACTATAGTGTAATTCTCCTATCATGGACATCACCTAGAACTTTGACTTGTCAAACTGACGTCATCACTTCACAGATACATCTTGTATACTAATATCTTTGTAACACATCTGATGTTTTTTAACACCAGCTTTGTGTATTTTACTCAGACGTTGTTTGTGATATTTAGTGTAAATACACGAAGTAAATTCAAAATTAAAATCAATGTTTCCTTTCATATACGAGGTCGGCCCAACAGATGAACCTCGTGCGCTGATCACGCGTTGTTTGTTTTTTGTTTTCAATTTCTGTGGAACCTCGAGTTGTTATTCTTAACTATCGCTAAAATACGAGTCACGGTGGTCAGAGATTATTAGTGTAAGTTTCAACTAATAAGAACACCGTCATAATTTTGTAATATACCGAAAATAAAACCTCGGTGTTTATGTAGTAACTTTCTCTGTATTTTATTTCACGCTTCGTCATATTGTTTGTTGAAAAATAAACCGTGTGTTCTTAAGTGAACATCTACAAAGTGGGCTGTGTGAACTACAGGATTCGAAACTTTATGGAACATCTAAACAGAGGGCTGTGCCCAGTACAGCATTCAAAACCCCATGGAACATCTATACTAAGGGTTGTGTCCATTACATGGTTCGAAACTCTATTTTTTCTGTCATAACCAAGAATGCATTATAAATGTTTGTTTGCTTTTTAATTCCGCGCAAAGCTACACGAAAGCTATCTGCGCTAGTCATCCCTAATTTACCAGTGTAAGACTATAGGGAAGGCAGCTAGTAATTACCACCCACCGCCAACTCTTGGGCTACTCTTTTACCAACGAATAGTGGGATTGACCGTAACTTTATAACGCCCCCACGGCTGGAAAGGCGGGCATGTTTGGTGCGACAGGGATTCGAACCCGCGACTATCAGATTACAAGTCGAGTGCCTTAACCACCTGGCCATGCCGGGCCTGAGTATAAATGTAACTCCATTGTTATGAGAGAAACTGTCATGAAACTTAGTTAGTTGGTAAAGTTCTATTATAAATTATTGCATAAAATATGACACTAAACTCTGGAACAATACACCAAACAATGAGGTGTATTTTACCAACATACGAATCTAGACATCTGGGATAATATTGTATTTTCTTACCCGTTATTTGACATTTTCGTACAAAAGTTCTTTGTGTAATTCCGCCATTAATTCATTTATTGAGAACAGTTCAGGGCCTTAAACACATTTAGTATTATCAGTATCATAACGCGCGCATGTTGAATATCTGAACTTTAATTTATGGGGCATCTGTTTTCACCTAAGATACATAACCCTAACGACTGACCTGTGTAAAAACTTGAATTGGTGCTCGCATGTTGCTTGATATATTGTTCGAAATTCATAACAACTCTAGTTGAGGGCTGGTGATTTATCGAAATTTATCAGAGGTATATAATATGAACTTTAATAAGAAGTTCAATAAACATACGTTTCTCCCAGCTTTCTATTGCTGAGCACTTCAAACATACGTTTCTCACAGTTTTCTATTGCTGAGCACTTTAAACATACGTTTCTCCCAGGTTTCTATTTCTGAGCACTTCAAACATACGTTTCTCCCAGGTTTCTATTTCTGAGCACTTCAAACATACGTTTCTCCCAGCTTTCTATTGCTAAGCACTTTAAACAACCAGCTGTTGTCCTTCTCACCCTTGACCCACTGAGATTATATACGTCACATATTTATCCATTTTTCAACCCTACACGCTTCAGCATATATGTGTATTCAAAATCAAATATTGGGTACACAAAGTCCATTTTTTGCTAGTTTTATTGATTTGTCCTTGTTTTGTTTTCAATTTGGAAAGAAAAGTTCCGTTCCGCAGTTTGGACATCAATGGCGTAGCCAGACTTATCAAAGGGAGTTTAACGAAAATTCAGGGAGGGTGAATGATTTCAAAAGGTTTTTTTTATATTTTAAATCACTCGGAGGCACTTGGGCATTTCATATCAATAACCAGTTTGAGACTCTGCATAAGAAAACCCAGTGTAATTACAAATAATGATATTACCGTCTACAAATCTAACAGCCCTCTTCCGAGTTTTCCAAAATTATTTAATAACATTCCTCTAGTGAATAAACTGAAAGGACGATATGAGATTTCTATTTACTATTTTTACAACTCTTTTCCTATAACGCATGTCAATAATAAAAAAAAAAGAACAGAAGAGATCAAGTATTGCGGTTATTTATCTCGCCTGCGGGAGAGGGTAATAAGAAACATGCTAAGGAAAGCTGAAGATACTGCCATGGAGTAAGGGGTAGTAACCCTCCGTGTCTCTTCATAGTTGCGTCACTGTTGGCTACGTATGATTTTTTTTTAATAATTACAAAAACATGACATTTGAAGTTCCATATTGTAATTCGGTCATTAATGGCACGTATTGTGTAATATTTAGTCGTCAGTGCTTAGTAGGCATTCGCACAACTGATTATCCTGTTTCGTTGTGGATGTCGTATTCGAGTTACACGTGCATTTTGTTGAGGAATGCAATACTTCAGATTAGTTTTGGCTAGGCTTAACAAATAAACACGTGGTTAAATGTGACGTAGAGTAAATAACTATTTCAGATTATAATACCAAAAGGACTTTATTAATTAATCATTGTACGCATATATTAGATAAAATGAAAGCTATATATACAGTTATATACTGAAACTGTCAAGACTTCTTTGTACACTGAAAATTAATAAATAATATAACTATGGTGAAAATAAAAGTATTATTTTATACAGAATTAAACAATTTAAATAAATTTTCCTTTGGAACTTTAAAAGTTCCAGTAAGAAATGCTGTAACATTCCTTCTTTCTTTACAACCATAGGTTATGCTCTTCAAGATTTTGACATCATGCCAAATGACAGTGAAGTGGATCCTGGTATGACAGCAACATTAACATGCAGAGTCAGAAACAGGCGAGGTGAATGTGTCTGGTTAAAAGATGGGGAGGTTGTTGGAAGAATAAGTAACAAATACATCTTTGAAAAACAGCCTTCAGATGGAGACTGCAGCATTCGAATTACAAATGCTAATTTGGAGATGGACGATGGACACTGGCAGTGCCAGGTGACGCAGATTTCGTTAGACGACCCTGTCTTGAAATCAAAGAAAATTAAGTTAACTGTACGAGGTGGGCAGTTATTATTCAGATGTTGACCTGTTTCACTGCCATTAGAAATAGTAAAACAAAGAACAAAGTTTTGAAAGTTTGTTTATTTCTTAAAATATAAAATAAATCCAGGTATTGTTTTTTTAACTCTTGTAAGATGGTTAGTTTATTTTTTACTGTTATATCACTGTTTTATATCATCATTTAATGAAATACATGAGGTATTCACACACGTACAATACTTGATACCTACATATTTAAATAAGTATATAATGTAAATAGCTTGGTCATGATAATAGAAATAAATAAAATCATCTTTGTTTCACATGTGGTTGATCAAATTGTTATCACTGTCATCAATGCAGGTTTCATCACAAATTTAATGGACAATGAGTTTTTAAATTTTATTTCTTTCACAATACAAAATAAAAATACACTGACTGTTTTCAGTTGTAGTCTTGTTTCATAGAGAAAAATAAACAGGTGTGAAATAACAATTTATTTTGAAAATATAGAGGTTTTAAAACAACACTTCTAAACAACCAGTGTTAAACTTTATATTTGGCTACATCTGATGTACTCTTTTTAAATTTGTTTATTTGTATTTCTTGGTTTTAAATAAAACATATCTTTGTTTTTTTATCTATTGGATTAAAGGAGATACATTTGTTCCCAATTCTGTAGAAACCCCTCAACCACCCCAAATTGAAGACAATACTATTCAGATTAAATCAGGTGGAAACTTCAAGACAAGAGCAGGACAGCCTAAGAAGCTAAGCTGTGTGTCCAGAAAAGGAAATCCTCCAGCAGAACTGAAATGGTTTATTGAAGAAAATGACATCACGGCTATGGCAAGCCAGACCAATGGCTCAGACATAGAAAAGCCTAAGACCTGGCAGGCCATCAGTATCTTGCATTATACATTTCTAAAGATTCACAGTGGTAAGCTCTTAAGGTGTGTGGCCCTCCACAAAGGTTATGATACTAACTCCCGAGAAACCAGCACTCGTCTTGATGTATTATGTGAGTATGACACTTGAAATAACACCTCTACATGACATCACTAGAAAGGAGTTTGTGAACTATTCATCTAAATCTGGTTTTTAGATTACATTCTACACCTTTATTTCTAAACATTTATGTAGTTGTGAATTGTATCATAATTAGCTCTAGTACATCCAGTTTGGGTTATCATATTATATAATTAATCATTACAAACCAGAACTACAAATCATTTTTCTTCATAATTTGATAAAGTAAAATCATTTACCTGAGTAGTAACGTCATGGCTGGGAAAATCCAGTGTTCTAATTAGAAATGAGATTTACTTGTTGTTTTTCTAACCGTTGTCAAGACTGGAATGCAGGTGGTTATATAAATGTTATTGTTCCAGTGTAACTATTATCATTGCATTGTAATGACCATCCAAGAGTGAATCCTTAGAAAGAAAATTGTGCACTTATTACACGACAAGTAATAATCACACAATACTTCTGGTCAGCTGGAAAGTATTTCAAATCTACTAAAACTCACCTCAGGACAGGATTATCTTACTTTTTGTTTTTCGATCCCACCGACTTTATAACTTTGATTTCTGAAAAATAAATATAAAATTAATATTCGTTTTTCATATATTTTTATTTCCAACATAGGGTTTCATGCTTCCAAGAAAAAAAATAATCTAATTTCTTTCTTTTTTTTTTTATTCATTTCAAACGCAGTATTGTGAGAAAAAACAAAGTAGTATGGTAAAAATTATCAATTATCAACAAGATTTATTTTTACTAATGTCACTGTACCACTGACAACTTTGTCATCAACTAGATTTATTTTTAGTAGTGTCACTGTACCACTGACAACTTTGTTTGTCATCAGCTAGATTTATTTTTAGTAGTGTCACTGCACCACTAACAACTTTGTCATCAACTAGATTTATTTTTAGTAGTGTCACTGCACCACTGACAACTTTGTTTGTCATCAGCTAAATTTATTTTTACTAATGTCACTGTACCACTGACAACTTTGTTTGTCATCAGCTAGATTTATTTTTAGTAGTGTCACTGCACCACTAACAACTTTGTTTGTCATCAGCTAGATTTATTTTTACTAATGTCACTGTACCACTGACAACTTTGTTTGTCATCAGCTAGATTTATTTTTAGTAGTGTCACTACACCACTAACAACTTTGTTTGTCATCAGCTAGATTTATTTTTACTAATGTCACTGTACCACTGACAACTTTGTTTGTCATCAGCTAGATTTATTTTTGGTAGTGTCACTGCACCACTAACAACTTTGTTTGTCATCAGCTAGATTTATTTTTAGTAGTGTCACTGCACCACTGACAACTTTGTTTGTCATCAGCGAGATTTATTTTTACTAATGTCACTGTACCACTGACAACTTTGTTTGTCATCAGCTAGATTTATTTTTACTAATGTCACTGTACCACTGACAACTTTGTTTGTCATCAGCTAGATTTATTTTTAGTAGTGTCACTACACCACTGACAACTTTGTTTGTCATCAGCTAGATTTATTTTTACTAATGTCACTGTACCACTGACAACTTTGTTTGTCATCAGCTAGATTTATTTTTAGTAGTGTCACTGCACCACTAACAACTTTGTTTGTCATCAGCTAGATTTATTTTTACTAATGTCACTGTACCACTGACAACTTTGTTTGTCATCAGCTAGATTTATTTTTAGTAGTGTCACTGCACCACTAACAACTTTGTTTGTCATCAGCTAGATTTATTTTTACTAATGTCACTGTACCACTGACAACTTTGTTTGTCATCAGCTAGATTTATTTTAGTAGTGTCACCACACCACTGACAACTTTGTTTGTCATCAGCTAGATTTATTTTTACTAATGTCACTGTACCACTGACAACTTTGTTTGTCATTAGCTAGATTTATTTTTAGTAGTGTCACTGCACCACTAACAACTTTGTTTGTCATCAGCTAGATTTATTTTTACTAATGTCACTGTACCACTGACAACTTTGTTTGTCATCAGCTAGATTTATTTTTAGTAGTGTCACTGCACCACTAACAACTTTGTTTGTCATCAGCTAGATTTATTTTTTTACTAATGTCACTGTACCACTGACAACTTTGTTTGTCATCAGCTAGATTTATTTTAGTAGTGTCACTGCACCACTGACAACTTTGTTTGTCATCAGCTAGATTTATTTTTAGTAGTGTCACTGCACCACTAACAACTTTGTTTGTCATCAGCTAGATTTATTTTTACTAATGTCACTGTACCACTGACAACTTTGTTTGTCATCAGCTAGATTTATTTTTAGTAGTGTCACTACACCACTGACAACTTTGTTTGTCATCAGCTAGATTTATTTTTACTAATGTCACTGTACCACTGACAACTTTGTTTGTCATTAGCTAGATTTATTTTTAGTAGTGTCACTGCACCACTAACAACTTTGTTTGTCATCAGCTAGATTTATTTTTACTAATGTCACTGTACCACTGACAACTTTGTTTGTCATCAGCTAGATTTATTTTTAGTAGTGTCACTGCACCACTAACAACTTTGTTTGTCATCAGCTAGATTTATTTTTACTAATGTCACTGTACCACTGACAACTTTGTTTGTCATCAGCTAGATTTATTTTTAGTAGTGTCACTGCACCACTGACAACTTTGTTTGTCATCAGCTAGATTTATTTTTAGTAGTGTCACTGCACCACTAACAACTTTGTTTGTCATCAGCTAGATTTATTTTTACTAATGTCACTGTACCACTGACAACTTTGTTTGTCATCAGCTAGATTTATTTTTAGTAGTGTCACTACACCACTGACAACTTTGTTTGTCATCAGCGAGATTTATTTTTACTAATGTCACTGTACCACTGACAAATTTGTTTGTCATTAGCTAGATTTATTTTTAGTAGTGTTACTGCACCACTAACAACTTTGTTTGTCATCAGCTAGATTTATTTTTACTAATGTCACTGTACCACTGACAACTTTGTTTGTCATCAGCTAGATTTATTTTTAGTAGTGTCCCTGCACCACTAACAACTTTGTTTGTCATCAGCTAGATTTATTTTTACTAATGTCACTGCACCTCTGACAACTTTATCTATCATCAACTAGATATCTGTAGGTACCAGCATCAGTAATCTGAATTTTCACTGAGATCAGTTAATATATAGCAGGAGCAAACTTCATTACATAAAACTTGTAATAGTACTTCAAGTATAACAGTAAATAGTGGAAATGTATGTGGAAGTTAAGTAAGAATCACTATAAAAATTTCTTAGGTGAGAGTTTAATTGTTCCAAAGCATAATTTTCATGTGATGTTTTACCCTCTTTCACAAAATAGCTTTTCTTGATTAGTACTTCCCTCTATCAGTACAAAATTTCAACACTTGCCACTAGACTTGCACATTTTATTCTGTATATTTATGTGTAAATAATTATATAGCAGCTCTCCACCAATAGGAACACGACACAACTGCTGTCTTAGCTGGTGCCCTCTTCACACTTACACTTGTTAATCACTTCTTGATTGGCTGTAGTACCATATAGATGTACTTGTTTTTTCTCACAAGTTTGTCGACATATTCCTATATACCACAGACTCTGTTCTATTTCTTCATTAACAGGGCTATTATGCCTAGTATATTCCACATCCCAGTCTGTAGCCTAACCAAGTGTAAGTTGTTGTTTTTTTTAATCTCCCTTGTTAGTCCTGACCATGGTCAGTTCCAGTTGCTACCAGGTTTGGTAGTGTCTTCATTCAGTCATCACACAGTTACGTTGCAGGATTAAGTTATGCACATCATAGAGATGGTGTGTTCCGTAGAACTGCTAGTAGTTCTCTGCACATCATAGAGATGGTGTGTTCCGTAGAACTGCTAGTAGTTCTCTGCACATCATAGAGATGGCGTGTTTCGTAGAACTGCTAGTAGTTCTCTGCACATCATAGAGATGGTGTGGTTCGTAGAACTGCTAGTAGTTCTCTGCACATCATAGAGATGGTGTGTTCCGTAGAACTGCTAGTAGTTCTCTGCACATCATAGAGATGGTGTGTTCTGTAGAACTGCTAGTAGTTCTCTGCACATCATAGAGATGGTGTGTTCTGTAGAACTGCTAGTAGTTCTCTGCACATCATAGAGATGGTGTGTTCCGTAGAACTGCTAGTAGTTCTCTGCACATCATAGAGATGGTGTGTTCTGTAGAACTGCTAGTAGTTCTCTGCACATCATAGAGATGGTGTGTTCCATAGAACTGCTAGTAGTTCTCTGCACATCATAGAGATGGTGTGTTCTGTAGAACTGCTAGTAGTTCTCTGCACATCATAGAGATGGTGTGTTCCATAGAACTGCTAGTAGTTCTCTGCACATCATAGAGATGGCGTGTTTCGTAGAACTGCTAGTAGTTCTCTGCACATCATAGAGATGGTGTGTTCCATAGAACTGCTAGTAGTTCTCTGCACATCATAGAGATGGTATGTTCCGTAGAACTGCTAGTAGTCCTTCCTTGTTCTAGTGTTTTATAAACATGTCTGTCTTAAACTTTACATCCTTCAATGGATACATGTGAGTAAAACAGACAGGGATTACTGCCCATCTCTGGTACTGAGATTCTTTCTACTGCAGGCCTAATGCAAAACAGACAGGGATTACCGCCCATCTCTGGTACTGAGATTCTTCCTACTGCAGGCCTAATGCAAAACAGACAGGGATTACTGCCCATCTCTGGTACTGAGATTCTTTCTACTGCAGGCCTAATGCAAAACAGACAGGGAATACCGCCCATCTCTGGTACTGAGATTCTTCCTACTGCAGGCCTAATGCAAAACAGACAGGGATTACTGCCCATCTCTGGTACTGAGATTCTTTCTACTGCAGGCCTAATGCAAAACACACAGGGATTACTGCCCATCTCTGGTACTGAGATTCTTCCAACTGCAGGCCTAATGCTGCCAGGTGTTGACTGATTGATTTCACTGATATGGTAGCTCTACTTTTCAAAATAGGGTGTTGAGGTCACCTGTGTTTTGTCTCCAGTGGTGCAGTCCTCTGGAATCTCTGTGTTTTTTTTCCCCTAATTACTTATTGTGGAGTATGGAAGTCCTTGCCACTTAACAGTTTCTAGTCACTTGGGTGGCAGACCATAAATGCTTGTCCTTTTGAGTAATTAATCATACCACTCTGTTGAGAGTTTGGTGTAAATGACATGTAGTTCTATTTGGCACATTGCTTTTTAACACCATGGCATTCCTTCTTTCTACCATTCTCCAAATGTACCTTGCTGGTGTATCTGGTGTTCATTGGAGATAGTTAAAGTAAGTAAGTCCTTAAAGTGAATGAAAAATGCCCAATATTGCTAAGTTTTGGACTGGAGATGCACCCTAGGTTTACAGTCCCTCTGCTGGATTTCAGTTCCCAGCACATCTGATGATGGTTGTAACTGGATGAATCACATATATCCACTTGTGAAAGGCAGGGTATTCTTTTCCAACTGCAAACTGGCAGAACTATACCCAGTACTGCCAGGTTTTGGACTGGAGGTGTTATTCCACTGGGGCTTTCCTCTTTCCCACCATCTGCTGAATGTTGGTTCTGGTGAACCAGGTGTTGGTTGGGTTGTAAATGCATGCATCTGAAGATACATTTTTATATGAAAGCTTATTTTCACTATCAGTTCTCATTTTGAGGCAGGTGATCATCTTCCTATGGTGGAACTGGTGTACAATTTCTGATACCACCAATTATTGGATGATGAAGTCAAACTAATACCATGGTCTATCACACCCTAGCTACTCGACATGCAATAATATATGTATTATAGGATTTCTTCATGTGCTATCACATTTTATATTCATGACACTGTTATAAAAGGGAAATAGTTATGTATACCTGCATCAGATGTGGTGCATTCTCCTGCCGAGGTATAAAGTTTTCTGTTTTGATTCCACATTTCATGGTCTCTCTTTGGCCACTTCTCAAAGGAGGTCATTTTTTTTGCTTGTCTTCTACCAGTTCACTGTGGGATTTTAGCTACTTTGTGAACAGAGGTAAGATATTGTATGGAAAGTTAACATTTTCCTAAACTGAATTCCATTTCTGATGAATACGTACTTCTGAAAACATATCCTACCCAGCCTTCCCACTTCAGGTGATGTGGGTCTTCGAAGTGATTAACAAGTACTAATGTGTAGAGGGTGCTGGTTATGATAGAGGTTGTATCACACTCCTACTGGTGGAGAGCTGCTGCATAATCATTGACATGTAGATATTCAGAAGTGAGAGATGAAAGTCTGGTGGCAAGCATTGAAAAGTTGTGCTGATAGGGGCAGTACTAATCAAGAAAAGTTATTTTAAGATTAGTATTTTTCTGTTGAAAATATATTTTCAGTTTAGGAAAATGTTAATCTTTATTCATAGAAAAATTACAAATATACATTTTCTTGTTGTATGCCTTATATATATATTTGAAACGAATAAATCATTATTTATATTTTTAAAGTAACACGTAATGATGCAATTTCTATTCATTCTCATGATGATTCAACACCTCCATCTATCAAACAAATATCTCGTTCATTTTGAATTGGTAAAACAGATCCTCCAGAAATCAGATTAGAAGGAAGCCCTAAAGAAGAAACTGAGGAAGGCACATCAGTCACTCTCAAGTGTGTTGCAGATGCAAACCCAAAGGCAAGCATTATCTGGAAAATGTTGGGGCAGGCTAATGTCTATAGTATCAAGGAAGAACTGATATTTACATCTGTTAGAAGAAGTGATTCAGGAATTTACAGCTGCAGAGCAAAAAATGATATTGGAGAAAGCAAAGAATTAGAAATTTCACTTGATGTGAAATGTAGGTTATTTTTTGTGTTGATTCTTATAACACTCATTGCTGATTCTGTCATCTTGCTGTAAATTAACAAAGTAACTTAATATATTGATTTTGTCAAAGTAATCTTGTAAAAGAACAGTATATTTTGAATATGATCAATAGTTTTTACATGAATGAAGATTTGTGTTGTTTCTTTTTCCTTCATTAGGCTTAGAAAGTCTCTAAATTTGGCTGAATCTTGCGAGATATTGGGTTGACAACTGAAAAAATTCATATTAACAAGGGTACCCAACTGATCAATTAATGTATTCTAATCATTACTGGCTTTAGTTTTCTTTCTTATACATTAACTTATGACATCATATACTTCAAGTCAATAATTTGTATTAACATACAGGTTACTCATCAGACCTGACCTACAGACCAGAAGTTATTGATAATTAACAACAGGATATTTTCTCGTTCTAGTATCTTTTTATTCATGTATGTTGAATAATTCTTTTTGTTATTGTTTCATATCTCAGGTAACAAAGTTTTTTGACAAATAACAAAAACTCAAATAATAAATAGCATTGGTTGTGTATTTCAGTGTTTGCGTAAACCCATCATTGGGATACAGAACACTACAGTCATTTAATTTCATTCAGAATAAATTTCAAAAATAGGAGATTTGAACTTTTTTCATATGATACTTTACTGTATATTTATATGTATGAGTTTACATGTAGGTACTTGGATGGTACTTAAAATTTTTGAGTTTGATTGTTAGATAGAATCTCAAGTGAAGTTGTGAGTATAACAAGAAACCTTTCTGTTTTTGATAGGCTTTTCTTTAAACAAATTTAGTAATTTGTTAGTTCTTAAAGATGTTTGATAAACTAATGATTTAGTGAAAGTTATGTTGCTAAAAGATATATGTACTTTCCAGTAAACCAAACTGAGTGTCCACTATCCTACTTTGTTACATATCTCTACTTTCAAGTGGAATAAATTAAGTGTCACAGATCAAACTAGTTTCTACAAAGGATAAAATACTTGTATTAAGTTTATTTGTTGACTTTTGTAAGTCAGTAAAAATAATTTGTTAATGACACTGAACACTTTCACCTGATACTGCATGTATAGCCTAACTTTTTACACATTTTAAACAGCATCAAGAAAGAATACAAGGTATAGTGCAGGCTGAAACCAATAATGTTCAGACTCAGGTTTAATTCACAATTAACATGTGTGGAAATTGGAACAAGTGCTTTTAAATTAAGTCTTTTAATGTGAGAACATTCCTTCACTAATATATCAACATATTTGCTCTGAAGGAGTAATCATATTTCTAATATTGACTGTTTAATTAGACTTTATGTTGCTTTCTTTTAAGAATTTTTAGAATTATTAAAAAGAGAGGCATATTTGAAAATACAAATGAAAGTCTTTTTTAAAAAAAGTTTATTTTGGTTTGATTTATTTTGAATTTTTCACAAAGCTACATGAAGATTATCTGTCCCTAATTTATCTGTGATAAAATAGAGGGAAGGCAGCTAGTTAACATCACCTACAGTCAACACTTGATTTAGTCTATTATTAACAGACAATGGGATTGACTATAATTTTATAATGCCTCCATGGCAGAAAGAGTGAGCATAATCAATGACAGGAATTTAACCCCACAACCTGCAGATTGCAAATCAAGAGCCCTAACCATTGGGCCATGCTAGGCCTGAATATTTGAGACCTAGTGTGTTGTTATCAGCAATTTGTTTTTCTGTCTATCCTTTTTTTCTTTCTTTTTTGTAAGAGTCATTCCTGGAATTATTAAAGAATATGAAAGTTTAATTTCTGATTACTTGAGTTTTTTTTTTTTTTTTTAATATTTCAAATTGATTACCAGAACCTAAAATTAAATGATTTGATATAAACCTGTTTTTTATTTTGTAAAAATTTTAAATGGCAAAATTGTGGGATGATTAGTGTTGATAATAAATATACAGAAAACAGTTTTTAATAAGCCACACTTTATTATTATTATTGATTTAGATAAACCAGAGATTAGAAAAGTAGAACCTTCTCCACAGGTGTCACTTTCACTTTACAGTTCTGCTAAATTGATTTGTCAAGCTGTTGGAAATCCCCAACCAGAGTAAGTGTGCTAGTAGTTGTTCTATACAATAGTCCAGTCATGGTAAATGTAACTGTAGTTGTTCTGTATGATAATGCAGTCATGACAAGTGTGACAGTAGTTAGAATGGGGTTTAGACAAATGAAACTTTGGTTGTTTAAAGTATTTGTACTATTTAAAAGATTATAAGAATTTCATTAATTATGAAATGAAATTAGTAGTTAAACTTGTATGTAATTGGTGAGACAGCCGAGTGAAGAAGGAATATGTGATGTATTATCATACCTTTTAACTGCTGTTTTATAAATGCAGTTCTCCTGTGAGACTTTTCTTTATTTATATTTTAATTTGGAAAATAATAGTTTCTTTCATTTAAGGAACATAGTTAGATAAAGTTTTAATGACACTCAGATGACAATAGTATATAGTTTATATATTTATTTGTGATTTAAATGTAGTTCAATCAGGAACTCCAAGTGCCAGACTACAAGAGTATATTTTCTAACGTTTTTCACAAGCAGCTACATCTCAATAAATTAACAAATTGTCTTGAATAAGACATAGTTGAGTGAAGTATCTAAGTAGTGGTTGCTATTTCCAACTACTTGTATTATTTTCAGATATTCTTGGCTTCAAAAGGTCCCAGGAGAACAGCTAGCATGGCAAGAACGGGGCAATGATCCGTTTCTCACCATACCAAACGTTACTTACAGCTTTCAAGGTCGATACATTTGTGAAGCAAAAAATTACATCAAAGGAAAAGAATATAAAACTCAGTCTGAAGAAATTAAATTAGATGTCAGTGGTAAGTATTTTTATTCTGTGGATTTTCTGGATATGCTATAATCTGAGATTTTTTAAAATTGCTCTCATATGGTCCGTATAATCTTATAACAGGTATATTTAAAAGTAAGATGTTGTTGATTTACCAGTTTAATTAATGAAACAAATAGGAAACACAAGAGTTGTTTATTTTTAGTATTTAACAAGATAAGGTTTATAATTGTAATTGAATTTCTTTCCATCTGTGAAGGATTATAAAATTCAACATAAGACTGAAATTAAATGTAAATGTACTTGTGTAAAGTATATAAAATACTAGAAGGTTTTTGAAAGTGAATTAGTTTAATATTAGTCATAAATGTATTTATGGTTTTCAGTAAAATTCTCCAAATCTAAACTAAATATTTTTTTAAAGGTTTTGTCAGTTACAACCAATTTAAGAACTTCAAACATAACATCTGCTACTTAAGTTTTTTGAGTAAAATCCAAAAATATGAAAATTTCAAAATGTTCTGCCAACTGCTGAGCTGCCAGGGTTACAGTCACTAACCTTTTTACGGTGGCTGGGACATTTATTTCTCACTCCACTGGGAAAGATTTTCTTGTTACATAAATGAAATATCACATAATATCTTCAGAATGTTGATTCTTTCTAAATGTGATTTTTTAAAATTCTTTTTGTTCCTTTAACTGTTTTTTTGTATATTCTTTATACTTTTATTGAAGGGTACCACGTATTTAATAATATTTTATCAGGAAATCCTCAGGTAATTACAAAAATGACTACAACTAAGGACAACGTGGTAGTTGAGAAAAATGAAGACGTTACAGTTAGTGTTGTGTTTTGCTCTGATCCTAAACCTGATAGAGTTTTCTGGGAGTGGGGTAGCCTGAAACTGGATGCTGGATCAGATCTAGGAAGATACATAGCTGAAGGATTTGTTGCTGTACGTTTTTCTTTGCAATACAGCTTACGAAAATATTGAATTTTGACATAGTAAGAGTCGCAGAGTAATATAATAATAATATATTATCCATATTACAAGCAGTAATATGGATATGTAATTATTTGAATCTCAAGATGTAGCAAATGTGTTTGAATTATTTTTAAACTATAGAAGAAAGTATTTTCCTCGTGAATTGGTAAAATTACCAATAGCTTATTTTAGAACTACAATATAAGCTGAGAACTAAATTTAACAAAGTTTGGAAATGAAATTACTCGAAAAACAGAATTGACTTCACAAAGTTCAGTTACTTACCAGAGTGTGCCCATTTTATATAAAAAAAACAACATGATACAACATCAATTCCATTGAAAAACAGAATTAATTTCTTTATAAAGTTCAGTCATTACCACAGTTTCCCTATTCTATAAAAAACATGATTTAACATCAGTTCTATTAAAAAAAACAGAATTAACTTCTACATAAAACTCAGTCACTACTACAGTGTTTTCATTCTATAAAAACATGATTTAGCATTAGTTTAACACAAGAGTTTAAGCAGAACACTCACTTCAGGAATACAAAAACTACTACAAATGTAATGATATAAATTGTAATTTAACTATACACTATACATTGACTGAATTAATATTATAATAGTGATTCAGAGGACATAATTACAGGATTGTTGAATAATAAAGAATAGTGACATTACATTTTATTAAACAAAACTAATATCATAAGTATAAAAGTACAGGTGAATTTTAATTATAATAGAACAAAGAAATGTGTGTTTGTTTGCTTATAGCAAAGCCACATTAGGCTATCTGCTGAGTCTACCAAGGGGAATGGAACCCCTGATTTTAGCAATCTAAGTTTGTAGACTCACTGCTGTACTAGTGGGGGGTGAGCTAAGAAATACTTTGTAAACTTTTATTTTGTGAATAACTAATTTTCATTTTGTAACCATAATGAACTTTTGTATTCTCATAGGTGTAGTGAAAGGTTTAGAATGTTGTAGTGTACCTTATCTTTTAACAAATTGTAGTTTTAATAAACAACTTTAAGAGTGAGTAATCCCTACTGAAAATCACCCTATATATAATTTTTTGTTATGTATAATTTAAACTGTCCTCTACAATGCATTTTAACTTATCTGTTTAACATTAATTTACTCTTACACTTCAGTTCTTGAAACTTCATTATTTACATATTTTCCATTCAAATCACAATAACTTCTAATCATTGTTGATAATATTTAACTTTTTTCCATTATTGAGAATATTTTATGCATTCTATCTTCATTTATGAAGTTAAGATATTGTAGAATAATTACATTTTTAAATGTTATGTAAATATCAGACATTTTTTGGCAATGACCAAAGCGCCATCTGTTTTATGGCTACATAAACAACTCTCCCATTGCTATTTTTGTCTTTAGATAGAGAATAACAAACAGAAAAGCAATTTCCTGACTTGTTTGAAGGGGAATGAACTGATGGTAAAAAATTGAAAACTTTATTAGGAACTTCTAAATGGGATGTGTATATAAAAGTAATAGTTGTAAAACTATTATCTAGTTTTAATAGTTCTGTGGAGCTGCCAAAGTGTATGGTTTAAAACTTGTTTCTAAAAATGCTTTTATTGTATAATAATACTAGTACCAAACATCCAGGACACCTAAAGACACAAACCTTGTGACAGTATGGAAAACATTAGTCACTCATCTCCATTCCCTTCCCTCAGTTTACACTTACTACTTTATTGATTGGTCACCATAGAAGGTTAAGCATTTTAAATCCTTTCCTATCATACTGTAAATAAACTATATTTTCCTACACTTTGCATTTCATCTTTTTTAATAGATGTTATTAGAAATATGATAATAAAATAAAATTTAATATAATGTTTAATGTTTCTAGATAAACTCATTTATTGAACATATTTTAAATATTTCAAGTTTGTTGTTTGTTGATAAGAGGGTTAAGTACTTACTGATGTAGTAATTAAACAAATGTATTTAAATAAACTAGGTGAAGGATTGGGACGACTGTTACGAAGCAAGACTCCTAATTCATAATGTTGAAAGTAGTGATTCAAGGAAGTACACAATTCACATTGAAAACTTTAAAGGAGAAGAAATATATACTGTAAACCTTGTAGTGAGAGGTGAGTACAACACAGGTTACTAACATACCATGAGAAACAGAATATACTGTAAACCTTGTAGTGAGAGGTGAGTACAACACAGGTTACTAACATACCATGAGAAACAGAATATACTGTAAACCTTGTAGTGAGAGGTGAGTACAACACAGGTACACAGGTTACAAACATACCATTAAGAAACAGAATATACTGTAAACCTTGTGAGTGAGAGGTGAGTACAACACAGGTTACTGTAAACATACCACAGAATATACTGTAAGAGGTGAGTACATAAGAAACAGAATATACTGTAAACCTTGTAGTGAGAGGTGAGTACTACACAGGTTACTAACATACCATGAGAAACAGAATATACTGTAAACCTTGTAGTGAGAGGTGAGTACTACACAGGTTACTAACATACCATGAGAAACAGAATATACTGTAAACCTTGTAGTGAGAGGTGACTACACAGGTTACTAACATACCATGAGAAACAGAGTACTACACAGGTTACTAACATACCATAGAGAAACAGAATATATACTGTAAACCTTGTAGTGAGAGGTGAGTACTGTAAACCTTGTAGTGAGAGGTGAGTACAACACAGGTTACTAACATACCATGAGAAACAGAATATACTGTAAACCTGAGAAACAGAATATACTGTAAACCTTGTAGTGAGAGGTGAGTACTTACAACATACCATGGAAACAGAATTACTAACATACCATGAGAAACAGAATATACTGTAAACCTTGTAGTGAGAGGTGAGTACTACACAGGTTACTAACATACCATGAGAAACAGAATATACTGTAAACCTTGTAGTGAGAGGTGAGTACAACACAGGTTACTAACATACCATGAGAAACAGAATATACTGTAGTAGTGAGAGGTACACAGGTTACTAACATACCATGAGAAACAGAATATACTGTAAACCTTGTAGTGAGAGGTGAGTACAACACAGGTTACTAACATACCATGAGAAACAGAATATACTGTAAACCTTGTAGTGAGAGGTGAGTACAACACAGGTTACTAACACAGAGTTACTAAACCTTGTAGTGAGAGGTGAGTACATACTAACATACCATGAGAAACAGAATATACTGTAAACCTTGTAGTGAGAGGTGAGTACAACACAGGTTACTAACATACCATAAGAAACAGAATATACTGTAAACCTTGTAGTGAGAGGTGAGTACAACACAGGTCACTAGCATGCCCTGAGAAGCAGAATACTCTATAAAACTTAGTATGATTGTTTATTATATTGATAGACAAGTTCCATCAATTTTATAAGATACAAGAGTAAGTACTGTGGTGAAACTAATTTTTTTTAGTTATCTGCTTTAATTTTTTTTTTAGATTTTTTCATGTAACAATCCATAATTTTAACATTTCATCAGGTTAGTGCTTTTAATTTATAATTCTTACTTTCTCTAAAAACATTGTAAGTCATAATATCAAGTTTAATGAAATGAGAATTAATATAATTTACAACAGTGCAATGAATTATGTTTGTCAGAATAAATGTAAGCTCATAAACAAGTCCAAAACTACAATCTGTTGAAGAAAAGTGGAAGTCGTCCACATTGTGTGAATTACTAATTCCACTAAAAACTGGAACCTGTGAGAAAATGATTGTAATTTATGTCTGTTTAGTAAATTTCCACAACTCTCATTTTGTCTTTCAGAACCTTTGTCTATGTCTATGGTGATTGGGATCACAGTAGGTTGTATCGTTCTTCTGGTTGCCATACTTACCATTCTCTTATGCTTCCTCAAGAAACGTAAATCTGTTTTTAAAAGTAAGTCCAACAATTCATGTGTTCACTCATAAAGAAACAAAATATTTGTATGTTAAAACTATGTTTGTGTGTATTTAGACCAATGAGATTGTTAATTATTCACGTGAAGGTACATAAGATGTATAATAAACCAATGACATTACTAACCAATTTCATAAAAGTACATAAACAATGGTTTGTGATGTGTGTATTTTTAAACCAATACAATCGCTAACTAATTATATACAGTAAGGTACCTGATAGACCATGGTAGTTACTGAGCTTCATGCTTTAGACTTATGTAATCATAAAACATGTTGTGAATTTCACTTGGGCAACAGTATGTATGGTAACTCTGAGATTTCTTAATATATCCTCAAAAACTGGAATGATTTTGTTAAACCTTAACCCTTTCACAACGGGCTCAGTTTAATATACACGAGTACGTCTACATGTTTGTACATGTTAAGTATTTATACTATAACTTTTGATATAGCATGTGTATCTTCACAAAATTTGGTAGACTTTTTTTTAGTAAAGATAAATATTTTGTACACAAAAATCTGATTTTTCAATGAAATATTTTTCTAAATATTTTGTGAAAATACCAAGTCTGTTAAGTTACTAGTCTGAGTGCAAAGTGATTTCACGTTATGATTAAAAAAAACTTTTCATTATCACAAAAATCTGAAATATTATTTGAGTAATCTGTAACACCTCGTAAATACATTTCAAACATTTATTTTCAGTGATACTTTATATTTCGTTATTTTCTGTACCCTAACTATGTTAGGTCTGTCATTTGACCAACGTTGTAACCATCATAAAAAAATAAGGAAATAAATATAAATTATGCTTTTGTTATGCTATAATGACTACATATTATAATACAAATGTTTAGTCCGAGTACCATAAGTCTCATAATGCTATATATATATATATGTTTGTTTTTTTTATTATATTGTCCTTTCAGTCATGTATAGCTAACATTACATAACTTGCATTGACAAAGTGTGCGAGCACTCATGTTAGGTATTCTGTAATATAAATCTGACCTTTAGTCTTCCCTGTCTTGGTTGTGTTTTTTGGACTAGTATTTTGTAATATACAGTCACATTTAAATTATTATACATTATATATGTATATAGGTTATTACTATTTCAGAATTAATTACTAAACTTATTTTACATAAAATATAAAATAATAAATCCAGATCTAAAGCAAACAATTATCTCTTCTAGCTACAACCTTTGAACTCGGTTATTACTGGACACAGGTTGCTAAGCCTTTTAAAATTTTGCATGTTGAGGATATCAAACAAAACTTTTTTAGGTTTTATATATACAGTTTAATAACCAAAAAAATCATAAGTAACTACAGTGATACAATAGAATTACACTATGATGTGTTAAGCTTAGTAACTAAGGTGTATTTATGTTTAAAAAATATGAAACTTCAAGCTGACTAAAGACACAACCGACTGTATTGAAACTTTGGTTTAAAAAATGTGGTAGGTTTTTCACAGATTAAAGTGGCTGAGAAAACCGCTAGGGGGATATTCTAAGCTGTCAATTGGATATTTACATATTATATATTGAAACAAGCATATATAAGGGACCATTTCCAAAATGGAAAGAGGTGATGGAACCACCATATTTGTTTTAGTACATAAGTCATATCTCATCAAAATAAAACGATATGAGGTTCTTATTTTATATTCTAACTTTTTAATATTGGTAATTTGGGTTCCTAATTTGTATGAAACTGTAGACTTAGTATTTTGACGTAATAAACATCTAATTTTAAACAGTTCTGCATTGAACATGTTACGTGATTCACTAAAATCTGTATTTTGACGTGTTCTTTCAATATTTACTTTAAATCAAGAAATTAACTCGTATATAATATTAAAGTTTGAATTATAATCTACAGTTTAATTCCAAACACGTACATTCATGAAATAATAGTTCAATAAAATTTTGAATTCACGTCAACAAACCTGATAACACATCACAAAAGGCCTGGCATGGCCAAGCACGTTAAGGCGTGCAACTTGTAATCTGAGGGTTGTGGGTCCGCATCCCCATCGAGCCAAACATGCTCACCCTTTCAGCCGTGGGGCATTATAATGTGACGGTCAATCCCACTACTCGTTGGTAAAAGAGTAGCCCAAGAGTTGACAGTGGGTGGTGATGACTAGCTGCCTTCCCCCTGGTCTTACACTGCTAAATTAGGGATGGCTAGCACAGATAGCCCTCGAATAGCTTTGTCCGAAATTCAAAAAACCAACAAACACATCACAAAATGGTTAGAAGTATTTAGTATACAAGAGTGATATTATTATAATAGTCCTTCTACTAAAAATGTTAGTTATTTATTGAAGATACTTGTATTCAAACTCTTAACAAATTGAATGCAAAGTGATTTTAATGTTAAGTATAAAAATACTTTCCCTCATTTTATATTTTTCACATTTAATTTCGTATCTTCTAGAACCTCTTAAGTGAATAGCAAGTGTTTTTAAGGTAAATGTTTATTTTTAATATTTTCTGCCATATCACAGCTGTAGTTGTAATTAATGTACAATGCAATGAAATAATTAAAATAGGAAATAAAAATACCTTTAAATTGTTTGTAGATCTTTACAGATGTCGTTTTATGTATATTCATAGTTTGAGGTCTTTTCCTTTTCAGGTATAACTGATGATTTTTAATGTTTTATTTTCCTTTCTTGTCCTCTACCACATATTATTAACAATTGTCTGTGGAGCTCTTGAAACATACCACAGTGCCTCTGGTAGACATGCACAACTCTTTCAAAAAATTCTCCTGTACTGCATAATAGTGGAAACTTGAGAACTGATGCAAAGTATTACGTGCATTTAAAAGAATATTTAAGCCTTTTATTTATGCATTTTACAGCATAACTAATACATAGTGAACTATATATAACAGTAAGATGTTAAGATAGTTTAACCATACCTCTAACTATAATGTATTTAGGTTAGAAATAACTAAGTGCTGGAGTCAGTCAAGCAGATAACAATACTGTGCCAGCTACAGCTACTCCTTGTTGACGGCTTCAAAATAACATCTATAAAATAAGCTCTTTCTAATGGTAATACATGCGTATGTAATATCTACATGTACGCTATAAAACTTAAATCTGTTGAAGGTGGGAGAGTTACCTGTCAGGGGTTGAAAAATATTGTTTCAACTGCATTCATTCAGAGCTTTGAAATGTACAAGTCAAAAGGTTAACTTAGCATCTTGTAGTGTATATGTACATTAATATGACTGCCATTATATTACTGAAGACATATGATAGAGAGCTGAAGTGTAACATTTTCATAGGTAATTGATCATGTGACCACACATTTAAAGTTTGAGTAGTTTTTTAAAGGTTTTTTTTAAATGAAGGTCTTCAAATGAAGATAACATAAGACTTTGAATAATAATGTACATTGTAAGGTTCACATCAATCACATAATTGATAGTAAAGGTGTTTAAGTTGTGAGTGTAACACACTGACTTATGCAGAAGATCATTTAAAGGGGCACCTGTAGCGAAAGGATTAAACAAATGACAAAATCATGTATTACATTCTTTGTATTTAGAAATAAAGTTACATTATTATTATGTACATTATTCTATTGATTTAACAATTATGCCTGATTAATAATAATATCTCAACACCAATAATCTAGTTTATTAAATAATACACTTATACCACTGGTAACATTTTATGTGTAGTAAATTATTTTAAAAAGTGTTTTAGGTTTTGAGGCTTCAAACTTTTATCTCACATGAAAGCCAATTGTTCAAAATACTGAATTTGTCTCAAGTGTAAGTAGCTGGCTGACTAGTGTAAAAACAAAACATATTAGGAACAGATCTTATTTTGAAAATATTTTTGCTTGAAATATTCTTCTGTTACTTTGAATTGTTGAAAACTTTGAACAATTACTTTCTTATTGTTTTTTTTTTCTTTTCTTTATGTTCACAGGAAAAGACGGTTTTAACTCGGATACAGAAAGGTAATTTTCTTGTCCTCAGCTTTAACATACAAAAAGAAAAACATTCTTAAATCAAAACTACTGGACTTGTCTTTATTGATTTGTTTGAATAACAAAAACAATAACTAAAAAAAAAAAGGTATCTTTTTATATATATACTTTTTCTGACATAGCTGCCCATAATATCTCTCAGTTAGGCTCTTTGTTAAATGATGTGAAGTTTTAACACTTTATATTATCTTTATATTGTCTATAAAGTATACAGTAATGACTTATTCAAAACAAGTCTGTAAACCTATCCAACAAGGATACAGTAATGACTTATTCAAAACAAGTCTGTAAACCTATCCAACATGGATACAGTAATGACTTATTCAAAACAAGTCTGTAAACCTATCCAACAAGGATACAGTAATGACTTATTCAAAACAAATATTTCAGTGAAATGGACAGCAGGAGATCTGTTGATGTGGCACACAATGGATTAGCAGGAAATGCACCAGGAGCTATCCCGCCAGATGCACTTTATAGTGCTCCAAAGAAGCAGCCAAATAAAAAGGTCGAAAACAGAGGAGAGGGCAAACACTATGAAAACTTCAAAGTAAATAATTTCTTTTCTGATTCTGTGTTTGAGAATTACTTTTCATTTTGTGGCATATGAATTATTTTAATTGTGTAAAAAGTTTTATGTTGAGAAAATAAATTTAAAATTACCTAAAGACAAATGATGCAAAACCTTCGAATCTCAATTCCAGAAATATTTTCATACTCTTAAAAAAACAGATATGAGGCATGGCACAAAAGAAGGTTGAAATATCAGTGAATACTTGTGTAATTGTAAATATCCTTTAATTTTGTTGTGTATATTCCATGGCTATGTGTAAATTTATAATTAAATAAGTGTTCATTGCAAAGAACATTATCTTTCACAATGACACCTTTTCTAACAGATTAATATTAGTGCATTGTTTTACGTGTGATGTGAATACTATATGTAAGTTTCACTTTAAATAGTACAATATTTTATACATTGTAAGAGTAATATTACAGGTAAGTTTGATTGTAATATTAGTGTATTATTTTACACATGGTATGAGTAATGTCAGACAAGTTTGATTCATAATTATAAGAAATGAAACTTAATTAAATTTTCTTCTATTTTTTTAATATTTGTGTTTGTTTATATTTTTATTTTTATGAAGACATCATTAACGCTAACTAAAATATCTAGCAAATAATCTAGTTTATTATTTTTACTTCTGTCCAAACCTGACTTTAGGTTTAATCTTTGCATATAAATATTTCATTCATACTGCAGATGGACAAAAATGACAATCGGGATAGAGACCACTTGGTATATGCCGACCTTTCTTTCTGTGCTCCCTCTGAGAGAAACGGGCACTCGTGGAACAGAAATGGTAGATCTGTAGTGGAAAGGACAGAGTATGCAGAAATACAGTTTCCATCAAAAGTAATAGAACAAGCTGATATCTAGAGTTAGTCTAATTGTAATAAACAGAAGTGTTCCTACACACTATTATTGGTTTTTGTCCTATCATCTCGGTCAACAGTGAACATACAAGTTGCTGTGAAACGTAATTTCATTCTCAACTTTGTACGAAACAACTCATGCCATATGAAATTGTCATAGATACATTTGTTCATTTGCTACGAATGCTGAATCCATTTCTATCTCCATTCTTGCAAATCATCAAATTTTTGTATGGATCACCTACAGAAGTACGAAATGCATAATTTCTAAAGGCATCTTACTATAAAATGCTGTGATAGTTCATGTACATAAGTGGTTTAGTGGTGTCCTTTTTGTCATGAAAAGTGATTTTTTATTACTTTATCGTACGTTTTGTGTACACCACTTCTACATGTGAAATATTTTTATATTCTAAATTTTTATTTTTAATATGCACCGTGTATATATATATATATGTGTGTGTGTGTGAATGTTTTGTTTGTGTTTATTAAATTTCACAATTTTTCTAGTTTTGATTGAGGACTAGGATATTTCATCAAAAACAATATTCATGGGATAACAAAAAAAGTCACTTTTCTTAATAGATTTAAGAGGTACATACGAAAAAAGAAACCTAAAATCTTTTAAAAATGAATCAAAAGACACAGCTCCAAAATAAAGGTCAAAATTTTGTGATGAATCTAATAGTTTATTCTAACCATTTGAACTAAAGTAATTGATGTAAATGAACCCTCAGATAAACAACATTGTTTATTTATAAGGGGGCACAGACAAAAAGGAAGAGAGATAAAGAGGCAGAGAAGAGTTTGTTTTGTCTGTTGAGTGAAGCTGAGAACACGTGTTTATCACTAAACAAAGTGATGACATAAGTCACTGAAAACTATCATGGTGTTGTTGATAATGTAAGCAAGAAGATATAAACAGAACTTGCTGATATTTGGGTTAAATAGATGTTTGAATACTTATGACAAACAAGTCAAAGGTTTTTGGACTTCTATAAATGCTGCTACAGTTTGTTTCTTGTTAAATCCATGATAAATTGGACTAAGTGCTTGTTAATTTGTCTGTTTTTTTGTGGATATTGTTTGTTACATCCATGATAAATTGGACTAAGTGCTTGTTAATTTGTCTGTTTTTTTGTGGATATTTCTAATAATGCTATTAGATTCAAAGTATTAATTCAATCTGAATTTTTCTGAAAGCTGACCTTATGTGTTTAAAAGGCTAATTGGTTGGTTATTGGTCAGGTTGGATATATTATTTTTCTGTGGTATCACCTTGATTATTGCTAGTCTCTGTATTTAGTAACCTGATGTTGACAATGGTTTGAAGATATCTACCAGGTGTACTATTATTAAATAAAAAAGTGTATTACTGATTCCACCTTCTCCAGGGTATTTATATTTAGTTTTCTTAAAACTTATTTTATTTGTGAAACAGATATGGAACAATTCCAGAAATTACCAGAACTGTGATGTGGAAGAGTTCTGGTTGTTGGTTGTAAACTGATTAATATTCTGATAATGGTTGTCATTGAATGAAGGAAGGCTGGAGGTTATAAATATGTTTTCAAAATACTGGGAAAATAGTTCAGCTTCTTAAGTCTGTGATAGTACTGACAGTGTTGTATACAGTTTAACTGATGGAATTTTTAGGCTTATTATTAGTTATTGATTTTACTTTTCTCTAGAAGTTAGATTGGTCAAGATTAGCATTTTCTAATGATTGACATAAATTTTTCAAATTATTTTTTGCGTTTATTATGGAATTTTTTGTTTCAGGCAAAACAAAGGGGAACTGATTGAAACTGTAATCACAGGTGATTCCTACAACAGTAATTGTATTTAGCTCAATATGTTGAAAGTACTTGCCCTGTAGCTTCTGACCAAGAGATTCAACTAGAAGCAATAACAAAAAAATATTTTCTGCCTCAGGCCATACATCACAGAAAATACCAACCTGTATTCTTACTGCAATATGTATCAAATTCAGGATTTTAGAAAATACTCAGTGAGAAACTGAATACACTGAAATATTCCAGTGTTCATGGCATAACATATTACTTCACAACCAAATAAAATATGAGATATGCCAAGTTTACCTTTGATCTTTCCACCATAGGTCCATAAATTTGAGAAGTGAGTTTCCATAATTGGACATCTATATTGTTTTACTAATGAGTGTTTCTTGGATAGCTTGTATTATGACAGTAGTTAATTTAGTGGCATAGTTTAGAGTTAGTTTTCCCACAGATAAAGTCAGGATGTTTGGACATGAGGTCTCCAACTATTATTAAGTTAGGGTATTGGTTGTATATATTTTAGAGAAAATTGGCATCTATTTGGATAGAAAGGGAAGTGTGCATGACTAGAACAGTTGTTAGTGGTTTGTTGGTAGGTTTAATCTACTGCTTGTACTTGGAGAATCCACGATAATGACGCTCCATGTGGTCCTTTGCAATTGGCACAACAAGTTTCTTCACATTGCTTAGGGCAGTTCATGACTGACTGAAGTTTGCTGCAATGGGTTGCTGTAGTGCATATTGCTCTGGAATTGTTGAAAGGATGGCAGGTTGAAACATTGTTGTGGTCTAATCAGTGATAGTCTTTGCTTCTTCAATGATGTGATGTAAATACTATGTGGAAACTCCATTCTAAGTGAATTTGTCAGCTACTTGTACATCAAGTATTGAGCTCCTTTATGGTGGTGTGGGCAACTTGGTGCAAATTAAGATAATGCTTTTTGGTTTGGCTGCTTTGATGTTTTGGACCGTGAACCTCTTCCAGGGCATTTTTGCTTGGCGATGTCCAGCGGTGCTCCCTTGGTGAGTGTATTGTTGCTGGATGCACTTTCACCAGTGACATGTGTGGACAGCTTGGCTCCAATGAATGAAGTCATCATTCATGGCCTTAGGATTTTGATGAAACACTGTGGATGAGAACATTTAAAACAGTCTTCCCCTTGGGGAAGACAACAAATACTGGTGAAACTTGCTTGAGGGAAGAGTTTGCTTATTTTTCTAGCAATATCAGGTTGTCTGAAAGTGCCTGGAATTTCCTTTACAATTATGTCTGGTGGTGGTTCACAGTTGTGGGTTGTTCTTTCTTTTCTGGGCTAGATGTTGGCTTTGAGGGTGTGTTTGTCATCTTTGTTGAGTTTTCATTTCTTTTCTGATGAATTTGTCAAAGTCAAGTTGGATTCAGATGTAATCATATCTTGATTACTGTCTAAGAGACAGTTTTCTTGAGCTTCACAAAGCATCTTGTACCAGTTGGAAAAACAACTTATCCATTGTTATTGTAGTTCTGGTTGTAGGCATGATACTCTTAATGATTTTCTTAGAAGGAAGCTCTAACACTTGTCAGAATTGAAAAGGGCTGTTCCAACAAGTAGTCAGAAGAGCTTACAAGAGTTAAAGTTTTTTATTTTAGCTTATTAAAGAAATATGATATATAAGAATAAAAATAAACCTTACATGTCTTCTTTCTGATGACAACAATCTGAAATTTATCTGGGAAGCTCCTTGAAAACATTTACCTTCTGAAAAACTAACAAACACCTAACCAAAGGTTTATCTGTGTCCTCTTTTGTTATAAATAAATGATGTTTATCTTAAGTATCATTATTCTTTTTATTGATAAATAAACCTTGTATAAAGATGCATGTTAGTGTTTTGAGTGGTATTACTTGTACTCGTTTTCTTAGTCAGTTTCAAATTCAAGTAGTTAATATGTGATACATTGTTGAAAGAAATGTAAAACACATCAAACACTGAAACCTAACTGGTTAACAACCTTTATCTGAACAACAAAATGTTATACTGTTAATATTATTTTTACTGTTAAAGTAGTCATATAGAGCTTAACAGGTTTACATGAAGCTTAACAGAAAACAAATTAGTACATGACAAAATAATCACAAAAGTTTTTCTTTGCTTTTTAGGCTTAACTGAATAAATAAAAACCATCTCAGACCATCTTCTACATCCTCATGTTCTTTTCAGACTTTTTTGTTAATTTTCTTAGGCTCAGACTGGGAAGTTAACTACCATTACTGAAAAAAATGATCAATTACATGAGTTGTTTGAAGCATGTGACTTAGCTACACACATCACGTGAATTCAAACACTTTGACAGTTGGGCCCCCAATTGATCTTTGGGTTTCAATACCTGGGGTAGACATATAACAGAGATCCCATAGTGAAACTTTGTACTTTACAGACAAACCTTTACAACTGAGTGGAGTTGGAAAGTTAACAGCATGTTTCAACCTCAGCCACCAAATAAATAATGTAAACATGTCTTCATTACCATAAAACTACACTAACAGAATAATCCACTTCTAAGTTCCTGCCTATCGAATAAGGTTAGAACTGTATATTTCTAGTTGTGTTGAATTACCACAGAATGATTTGTGTTGGAATTTAGCAAATAACCTTCAGTTATAAGCACAAAGTAATGAACTGGAGTTAACAAAATTTGAATCAATGTTTACTACAGACAAGAATTCAATAACATGACTAAAATATGATTTAGTAATGAATAAACCTTTCAATCCATTGAGGCACTTCTCTGTTGATAATAGTAAAATATCAGAATTTTAGGGTGTACTTACAGACATAATGACTACAAGTCAAAAGAAATAATCTCAAGTAGAGGGAATTGATTATAGATAAAATTATGTCTGATTAATTAGGCATAAACCTCCAATTTTCAGTTATTAACTGATATTGATAGTAATTCAGTTATTAATTAAATAGTTGTACCTAATCAATGATGCATTTGAATTTTACTGAATGTTTTATTGAGTCTGGATTTTGGACTGCCTGATTCAATATTCTCCATCATGAAAACTGAATTATTCTAGTTTCAAATCTGCATATGTACTTTAATTAATTACGATAATAGGTGGTCTTTCTGAGTTTAAAAGATTATCTAAGACTTCAAGAGAGTAATAACTACTGTTTTTATGCTGTATTCTGAAGACAATAGGATGGGGAAACAACTTTAAAACACATTCTAATTTTTAGTTAAGAAAGAATTATTTCTTTAAAAAGATGATTTAACAAATGAAATGTGTTAGTAACATCAATGTTGAAGTTTGACATTAAAAATCAACAGTTTCCTGAAAATAAATGGTAGATTTAAATTTTTACTCTTCTTAAAGAGTAGATATGTAAGGGCAGCTTTCCCTCATTGTCCATAGAGGGCACTGTTTTAAGTCTCCTACTGTTTTGTTTTTGTATTAAATTTCAAGCAAAACTACGCTCGGGCTATCAGTGGTAGCAACCCTTAATTTAGCAGTGTAAGACTGGAGAGAAGGCAGCTAGTCATCACTGCCAACTCTTGAGTTGCTCTTTTACTAGCAAATAGTGGGATTGACCATTACATTATAATGCCTCCACGGTTGAAAGGGCAAACATGTTTGGTGTGGCAGGGATTCAAACCTGCGACTCTCAGATTACAAGTCGAGTGTTTTAACCACCTGGCCATGCGGGGCTCCGTCACCTACTGCAGTTGAAATTATTTAGTTAATGATTTTCAGTTTAGATGTCTATATTAATATGAACTTTTGGAAAGGATAAATTCTATTCATGAAATTTTTTTTAAATGTAATCGAAGCATAACTGAACAATTCTCAATAGAAGTTAACAGGTAAAACTACTATTACAAGACTCAACCAATACTCAAAGTTTCACAGCTTTCCAGCTATTTTAACAACTGTTTTTCTTACTTCTCAAACTGCCCTCAAATCTGAAATCTGTAATACAATAGAATAAGAGTGTATTTTTCTCAACATCTGTTAAATCAAATTTCATTCTTTCAACAGTTCTAGGTTATCAGACTTGCAATATAAATATGGTAAAAGTGTTTTCATAGTAAGTAAAATACTATTATTAGTGTTACTATTACAGTAGTTTTTTTTTTTAAATATAAGTCTAGGTACTTAAAAAACTTTACTTCATTGTTATATTACCTTCCATCAAAAGCAATAATCAGCTAGAAAACTAATAAAACCTTCTCGGAAATGGATGAAATATTGAAGTAATTTATCAGATTATCAGAAAAATGTTTTATTAACTGTAAAACGGCAAGTAAGAAAACTTTCCAAAGAACGGGCAATTTTACCACTTCCTTCTAGCGATATGCATTGAACTATGTGTTTATTTAAACAAACCTTTTGTGTCAAATCGTTCTTATAATGTGCCTATTACTTAAGTTTTATGAACATAAACAAAATAAATAATCCTAAAGAAATTCAAAGTACAAATGCATATCATGACATTATGCAAACCATTACACAAATTTATAAAACTGAACATATTAAGTAAATGTAAATATCAAGTGTTGGTGACTTGAATCTTACTAGCCCTAATATTAAAACGTGTACTTCATACCTTTTCATTGCACTATTTAAAAAAAAAAAAATTCATAGAAAAGTGTCCAAAACTATTAATATTATCAAACCCATGAATCAAATTTCCTAAATTTCAATCTCTAAATGCTCTAGAGAAACAATTCTAAACTTTCAATGGAGAAAGAAAGTGACTGTTTAAGAAAATGCAAAAGAAAAAACACAAACTGAGGCAGTCTGTCAATGTGTTTTTTTGGACAGGATCTGAATCTTCAATGATGATTTCTATAGAAAACACAAGCTGAGGCAGTCTGTCAATGTGGTTTTGGACAGGGATCTGAATCTTCAATGATGATTTCTATAGAAAAACACAAACTGAGGCAGTCTGTCAATGTGTTTTTTGGACAGGGATCTGAATCTTCAATGATGATTTCTATAGAAAACACAAGCTGAGGCAGTCTGTCAATGTGGTTTTTGGACAGGGATCTGAATCTTCAATGATGATTTCTATAGAAAAACACAAACTGAGGCAGTCTGTCAATGTGTTTTTTTGGACAGGGATCTGAATCTTCAATGATGATTTCTATAGAAAAACACAAGCTGAGGCAGTCTGTCAATGTGTTTTTTTGGACAGGGATCTGAATCTTCAATGATGATTTCTATAGAAAAACACAAACTGAGGCAGTCTGTCAATGTGTTTTTTTGGACAGGGATCTGAATCTTCAATGATGATTTCTATAGAAAAACACAAACTGAGGCAGTCTGTCAATGTGTTTTTTTGGACAGGGATCTGAATCTTCAATGATGATTTCTATAGAAAAACACAAACTGAGGCAGTCTGTCAATGTGTTTTATTGGACAGGGATCTGAATCTTCAATGATGATTTCTATAGAAAAACACAAGCTGAGGCAGTCTGTCAATGTGTTTTTTTGGACAGGGATCTGAATCTTCAATGATGATTTCTATAAAAAATAGCAGACAAAATTGCAAAAGCAAGTGAGAAAGTACAGAAAACTCCTGGTACCAAATCACCAGGAAACACTTATGTCGAGGAGATGTTTAATATTTACATTAAATCTGAACAATTGTATTCAAATATTTTTCAAGTATAACTTGAAACTACAGTCTGAGGACCCACACATCCATTAATTGCAGATAACCAAGGTTATTTTATTCAGAGATTTGTTAAACAGACTTGTGGCACTACATATAATTTTGAATTTGGATTTCCAAGACAAAGAACTTTAATTTAAAAATGAGTTGGTTATGAAGTTGGGACTTTTCTTGCAACACTCGACAAAAGAGGCCAGCTTTCTTTCTATGAAGATGTAAAAATTTACTATGAAATTGCATTGTAATGTATGAAAACGTTGGAACATATGAAAACCAAGCTTTCATTTCATGACACAAATATGAAACATGCAGAAGTAACAGATGTATCTGTAAGAAAGTTTTTTTGGAATTGATTGAATACTTTGTTGGAAAATTCAAGTCAGTCACTAAGAGGGATGCACATTGGGCTAGTATAATAAACTTTCTTCAGCAGGAATTTCTCCTCTATCAGGCTAATTCACTGATTGGCATGGACCTCGCTTGGGGGTTGATGTAATATTAGAAAAATGAAAGATGAACTAGGTAAGTTTAAATAAGATAACTTCCCCAAAGTAACAAAGTCTGTCCTTGTAATGGAAGTTGTGAAAGGGATTTTTTTAAAATCGTTACAGACTTTGGGGATCATTATAAAACTCCACCTTAGAATCTGTGCTGATAAGAAAGATGTCGAGAAAATTGTGTTTCTACCAAGAATGTACAAATGAGTTCTTAAAGAAAGTAAAAAATGCTACTTACAGGGTTCTTAGTCCATAGTACTCTATAATCAGTAAGTACAATGTGAAATGTATTTTGTAGCGACATCAGTTATTTTTCACACTTTCCTCTTGTCCTGGTGGGGAATACTGTATTTCACAATTTAATGTTTGTAGGTCTGGCATTATGCATTGTAGTGGGAAAGGTATTTAGGGAATGGATCTGACATCTGGTGATTTCACTTCCAATATTAAAAAAATTATGAACATATGTTAAAAAATTAACATTACAAATGACATTTATCAAAGTTGACTAAAACTGATGGAGGTCATGAACTATAGGTCATAAAAAGTCACTTATATCTAGCAAGAAAGACTTGCAGTCATTTGTTCATATATTTATAGTTCTTTCTGTCATTATTTTCAACCTAATTAAACTGATCTTTCTGCAGTTGTGCTAAGCATTCTTCGTTCTTTAGAGACTTATTACAGTCTCAGAAATTACATGTAACATCATGTGTTAGTATAACACTTATTACAGTGTCAGTATTTATATGTAACACTTGGTATGTCAGTATGACTGACTTAAAGAGGGTTAACAGTCTCAATCTGTAATGTGTAATGCTTCAGAACTGTTGTTTTGTTTTCCCCACAGATGTGCCAGGAAGAAAATGTCCAAATATTTTGTTTCCTCATACCAGATACATACACTCAGGTGATTCTGCTCATTTCACTTTGTTCATAAGAAAAATTCATTAAAAATGTAACTATTAACTATCAATCCATGATGTGTATTAACCAGCTGTTTAACCTGAGTACCAGTCAACTTCTAAGACTGCCAGAACATAATGGATGTAGAATGTAACCATGGTAACCAGGGTGTGACAGAAAATAATTTAATATCATTTTCGTTTTAAGCAACAGCCTTCAAATGTTTTATATATGTATTAAAACTTGTATATTGCTAACACCAAGATGATAAAAATCCTTAAACCAAAATAAAGGAAAAAGAATAAACTGCTATAGTTGGTTCTCACAGTGACTGAAGACAACTCGGTGAAAGAAACCTAACTTTCAGACGTCCATGGAAGCTCTCATGTTTCTAACATTCCAAGAAATTTCTCGTGAAGATTCATTGTGAAGGGAATGAAAATAACAGGACCACACACAGTGAGGAGTGGCCACACAATGACTGAGTTATGTATAGGAGAGACATCAACCTGGACAAGTGAGGACAAGAAATCAACTGTTATTAAATAATAACTCCTTAATCTATTACCATAGGTTTTTAAACTGTTTTCTTTATAAAGCTGGTATGTTTATTAATTTCATTGTAGTTTAAACAACTTCAAAAACATTTTGAAGTAAGAAAGATGCAGGAATAGAGTGGAAGCTAAGTAAACACATTATTCTCTCAGCTTAGAGGAACATAATTTAGGTATACATGTGTGGTTTTACCTTCAGACCATAACAAAGTTTCCTGTAGACACAGTTGTTGGTGTAGATACTACACAAAGTGTTGAGTTATTACGTTTACACAGTAAGCCAAGATCTCGAGTTTAACAGTGGAATTTCTTTAAGTTTGGTTGCTATTTATAATACCATCAACTAAAAATGTGGTTTTATTAACATAAATGAAGTCAAAGCTTTTATCTAAAAGCAAAGTTTTATGCAGTTGGGATAACTTTATTGGATAAAAAAAATACATATTTTTCTGTTTCTTTTGGTTTCACTTAGAATTTTAAACTGGCTAACCATTAAAATAATATTAAAATAAATCGGTGAGCAACAAAAATAGAAGTGTAAAATATTTATTTATCCACAAGGAGAACTTTAAAAGTAAAGTAATTTATCAAACTTGAGTAATATAATTAAACTAGCGAAGCCTACTTTAGAAATAACCTCAACGTTGTTAATTTCTATAAATTTAACATTTGCGTACAATGTAGATAAACACGTTTTGCGTATGTTGTTGGTTTTTCCCATTAATATGTATATAATTAAGTAATATGACTTCAAATTTTCAACCTGATGGATAATAGATTAAATCAAAAGTATTAAATTAAGGGTAAAAAACTGTACAAGAAGTAGACAAATAAAAGTGGCCCCCCTTGAAAATGTTGTTAATTTATTATATAACAGAAAAAATTAGTAAAACTGTATGTTCATTGTGTCTACACAGGGTTGAATTACACATTCTAACCAAAATAATTTATTGTATCTACAAGAATTGAATCACACATTTTAATCAGAATAATTTATTCTAGTAATTTCTTGGTTACACTTAACACACACAAGCATCCGCTCTCCAAACAATAAATAACGATTTGAAAACCTGATAGACTGAAGAACGAGTTTTGTAATTTGTAACAGATGGATAGAATAGATAATGTTGGAATAACAATAATGTTTTATTCTAAAATAGGAACAGAGAACTGGTTGATCGAGTAGCGGCGGTAGACAATTATTTCTGAAGTGCCAAAAGATTAAAAGTGAAGTAATCAAGTAGCAATACGATCGTCAAATTGAAAAACATTCGAAACAAAGGTTAAACTTGTGTCTGGACATAATCTGTTCTCCAATAAAGAAAATACCAGACTTCATTCTTTCTCTCTGAGTAGCCGATCATTTAGAAACTTAGATCATAATAACCTGTATCTCTGCTCCACGTACCATTCAATAACGTTGGGATACTACAGAACTATCCGATGAAACTATTGGTAAGTTCCTTAACAAAACTAGCTGCAGAAAGTTATACTTAAAATATTAGCGGATCACAACTTGAAAACAAGAATTAGTATATAACGGACGTTTCGACATTTCTCTTACATTCTATCCATTAGTATTAACAAAAACAAATTAATTCATAATATTGGAGTTATTGAAAGTTTTGAAAGAGCAGATTTAAACCGTAGTAATATAATGGAATATATGATAAAACGTGTGGTTTACACATATTTAATAAATGAATAATAACCATGTAGAAGAAAGTTCACCTTTCGAAAGTGCTCAGGTTGCAGGGTTTTTATTCATTTACTTTTTGGAATTTCGCACAAAGCTACTCGAGGGCTATCTGTGCCAGCCGTCCCTAATTTAGCAGTGTAAGACTAGAGGGAAGGCAGATAGTCATCACCACCCACCGCCAACTCTTTTACCAACGAATAGTGGAATTGACCGTTACATTATAACGCCTCCACGGCTGGGAGGACGAGCATGTTTGGCGCGACCGGGATGCGAACCCGCGACCCTCAGATTACGAGTCGCACGCTTGGCCATGCGGGCCATTCATTTACCAAACGTACATGTTTTTCCAACATCGTGCACGTTTAATAAATATTGTTAAGAGAAACGATTATAAAAGGTTAAATATAAGCACTGTATTTTTATAATAGTATTACATATTAAGTAAAAACACTGAGAGAGAGGAATTAATTACGTTAATAACAACAGAGAGGAGTCGGTGTTATTACTTAGTGTTTGGTGATCATGGTTAGGTTTCAACAGAGAGTTTATAATCTAGTATGTACGTATTTGTAGGTGGCGTCCAGTTTTACCAATTTTGGCAGCTTTACAGATGCTTCAAGTATATGTAAATTATTTATATAAGACCCACGAGCGCATAGAAATGGGTAGTGTGTCTTAGATTTTAAAGATATTTTAAATTCTGTCTTTGTAATTTGTGGTAATATGTTTGATTATTAACTTGATGTTTGCGTTTGTTTGCATATAAAAGGAATGATAAAAACTATTGGATATTTTAAGACACTGAATTTCTATTTTGTTTGTTACAAATTTTAATGTGATAGAGCATTAGCACTTAAGGTGATAAGTATTACTTTGTAATATGTTACGAATTTTTTAAACTTCTGAATGAAGACAGAAGTACTCCGAACAAATATGACAGGCTCTGATTAGAATATTTAGAACAAGGTCATGTTTGAAACAGTCTGATATGAAACTGTTGAAACGAGTGTTTAAGCCAATAAATGTGTTATTACGGTAAATAGCTGTGGCGAACAGACTGTTATTTTGTTTAATTAGATGCATAAAAAAGTAAGTTATAGTTTTCTTCCATGTAAAGTTTGTATATGGATAGTGTGAGTTTAGGTGTTCCACAAATTTTGAAGTGAGAGGTATTGTAAAAGAGTAGAACGGTATAACCAACAAACCTTCTATATAATACTGGCTTGTAATAAATGGGGTAAGTAACCAACCACTGACGTTCGTAATAACACAGAAATATATTTGTAAGAGTCGGACCTGGAGATGATCCCATCTTCACTCCGCCAATCTGATACATAAAGTTGACCATCAGAAACGAAGTGATTGTTTTTGGGGACCAATTTAGGAAGCTGTTCGAGTTTTTGTTTGTTAAAGTCTGTTTGATTAAAACTGTTTGATTCTTATTTTAATTGTTTCTTTAAGAGGAAAGTGAATATGAAACATAACGAATTGGTATGCATTGAAAAATTTAGATATCTTTTGAGTAAAAAAAAAAATAACTTGAAAAAGTAAATTCGTTCTTAGTGAGCTTGATGCAGTTGCAAGTTATTTAGCAAATTTGTAGACGTGGGAACAAAGAGCAGATAGAACAGGTCTGAGGGATAAGCCACATTTAAGTATTTGTGGTAAGCCATATATGAAACCAGTGTAGGAACCTATAGTTCTGCAAAAGTGGTGTCAGAGATTAATTCAAAATTTTAAAAATATCTTAAAGTCTGTTGTAGCATTTTCTCACGCTTGAGAGTAGAATTAAGCTAATAATCATTGAGGGGTTTAAACTTTTATCCGTCATTTAAAATGACACTTGTGCCTCTATCTGGCTCGATAACAACAGTATTTTGGTCACTGGTAATTAAGCATACAAGAATGTATGTGAGAACAAAGAACCGACTCGGAGACTGTTGTTTGTTTGTTTTTGAATTTCGCACAAAGCTACTCGAGGGCTATCTGTGCTAGCCGTCCCTAATTTAGCAGTGTAAGATTAGAGGTAAGGCAGACAGTCATCACCACCCACCGCCAACTCTTGGGCTACTCTTTTATCAACGAATAGTGGGATTGACCGTCACATTATAACGCTCCCACGGCTGAAAGGGCGAGCATGTTTGGCGCGACGGGGATGCGAACCAGCGACCCTCAGATTACGAGGTCGCACGCCTTAACACGCTTGGCCATGCCAGGCAAGAGACTAATGATATGGACCACATACCATTGTTTATTCTATATCCAAAATACTTAAGTATTCGTTGGCATAGAAAATACCAAAGTTGCCTTGGAATAATTCTGCATCAAACACGGCCAATTCTTCGTTTTGTTCATGTAATTGCATTTACTCTCCATTTGATTTATTATTTCTGACACCATATAGAATAAATTATTCATTAAGCTGTCATATTCATATATACACCAGTTTAATTTAGAAATCTTACTTGAAGCATTATGCATTGTTAGACTAGAGAGGATGACATTTGATACTTATAGAGAGTTTGTCTGTTGGCTGCTCTGAAATGGTGGTCAAACTGTCATCTTCGTGTTCCTGATATACAGTAGTCTGTCTTCTGTATACTTTGGAGAGAACTGGTGCGGGATTGTCTGACCTCAAGAAATTCAGTTGCCTCCTCGCTTTTTCCCAAAAATCAGGTAACCCTTGTAAGAAAAATTATAACATTGAAAATAAATGGAGCATCATCAATAGGACAGTAACAGCAAACAAAAAGACCTCAATCATTTTGTAAATCTCTGTGTACATTATCTAATATTTTAAAATTGTGTGCATATTGCCTCAGTTCAATGGAGACAGTCTCTCCAACTGGGGTCCTTCCTTAACAGGGGCCCTCTTTACCTCTTAATTTCAAATTCCAAATGAAGGAATTGTTAAATTCACTTATACTCAAAATAATTTTTATAGTTAGGCACTGTTCTGCTGTAATTATTCCTTTTGCAGAAAGGGGGCCGATATGTGACAAAATTTCATTTTGAATAGGGGCCCTTGAAAGTTTGCCTCTCCGCTTTTTTAACGCTGGGTACAGCATTGGTGAAGGTATATTTTTAGTGTTGCTCTGTAGCTGTGGGTATTCAGCTTCTGGAGAAACTATTCATCAACACAGTAAATAAAATGAAAGTAGCCGAAACTAGCTGCATAATTAGGCTATTTTTGTCATGCTTCATCTGAAAGTGAAAGATAGGACATCTGAAATATCGTCATTTACTGGTTGAATATGCATATGTGTTTCTGACACCATACAGATGTTTGAGTCAGGCAATAGCAAATCCTCACCACATATACACAAGCGATGCTTGTCTGACTAAACAACCACTATGCAGGCTTCCATGGAACACTAGAAATATAGTCTGTACTGAAGAACAACCTTCAGTTAATGCTTGGTCATATCCATTAATGCACAGTAGAGAGAAGTATGAAATTCCCAAACTGTGTGTTGAATTCAGATGTATGAATGTGTTCATATACTACTGCATACATAATGGATCAACAATGTAGACCTGAATGTTACATACCAGCAAGCCAAGATGGATGACGTACGTTTGTCCAAATCATGAAGAACTACCAGAGTTGTTGGTTCTACGTTATAAAATATAGTTCCGAATATGATGGACTTTACTTAGAGAATGAATTAGGAGATCAGTTCTCAGACATTACATTATTTGGTATGTTAGAACACTGTCACTTTTATAATATGATTTGAAACATCTGGAAAAACTTGCAAAGACCAAGAAACAAAGTTCAGCTATTTTCTGAATTGTGTCAAGTGATAGCTGTTGTGAAGACACACACTTCATCATATCCCCCCTAATCTGGAGGGGTTAAACAGAATAAACAATATAAATAATCCAGCAGGTGTATTGTACTTGTAAAGTTTGCTGCTTCCAAGTGAATATACCCAGTGTAGGTCATGATCTTGTGTTGTAGAACCGGAGAAAATTCAAATAGTTGTTTTTATGAATATGTTCATATTTGGTTTGGAAATACAGCTCTCAATGGATGTAACCTATGGATGCAAGCTATGTGTGTAACCTATGGATGTAATCTATATAATCTATAGATGTAAAGTATGTGTATAACCTCTGATGTAATCTGCAGATATGACCTATGATGTACTGTTAGAACAAATGTTCCACAGAGTCTGTGTGCTTTATCGATTCATTGATGTTTAAACAGAAAGAAAGTTCCAACAAAATGCAAGTTATTAAAAACTTATGGAAAAGAAATAAAACACAAATTAATCAGAGTTACGTAACCTAAACTGGTTGGAATTTATGTTATCTGGACGCTAAGATTCAAGAAAGACATCCAAGAATAAAATGTATAGAAATAACTGACTTACAACTGCACTTGAACTGTCTGACTCAACCTTTAGTCTACATAACCAAAACCAGATGGACAGCTATGTGTATTACATGTTTCAATAGATTACCTTTCAAGAAGTTCTGATAGAAACACATACACGCCAAATTTAGACTTACGAACAAATGTTTCAGTTTGTTACGTTTACCTTTGTAGAGAATTAGCACGTTTAGGATCTATAGACATTCAGTTAACCAGAATGTAATACAAAATATAGAGAGAAAATGCACTTGAACATAGAAATATGTCACGTGATTACATCTAAATTAACCTGCATTCTATTCTAATTATAGGAGGGTAAAGTTCACAACTATCCTTATCTAAAATAATACAATACTAAAATAATAATAAGATAATACAATACTACAATAGTAATAAGATGATACAATACTACAATAATAATAAGATAATACAATACTACAATAATAATAATATAATACAATACTAAAATAATAATAAGATAATACAATACTACAATAGTAATAAGATAATACAATACTACAATAATAATAATATGATACACTACTTCAATTATATTATGATAATACAATACTACAATTACAATAAGATAATACAATACTACAATAACAATAAGATAATGCAATTCTACAATAATAATAAGATGATACAATACTACAATAACAATAAGGTGATACAATAATATAATAACAATAAGATAATACAATGGAACAATAAGATGATAGAATAATACAATACTATATAATAATATAATACGATAGTTCAATAATAATAAGATAATACACTACAATAATAGTAAGATGATATAATACTAAAGTAATGATAAGATGATACAATACTACAATAACAATAAGATGATACAATAATAATAAGATAATACAATACTACAATTATAATAAGATAATATAATACTAAAGTAATAACAAGATCATACAATAGTACAGTAATAATAAGATAATACAATACTACAATAACAATAAAATAATACAATACTACAACAATAAGATGAAACAATACTATAATAACGATAAGATGATAGAATAATACAATAACAATAAGATAATATAACACTACAATAATAATATGATATACAATACTACAATAATAGTAAGATAATACAATACTAAAGCTTGAAGAAACGAAAAAGTATTATATCATGAGGAATGATAAAAGGTTCCGTACATCAATAAATAAACCACGGGGTTTATCAGATTTTTTTATTACTATGAAATAAAGTAATCAGATACATTTAATGAAAATCAGGGACTTCATGTCACCAGGGGGTTAAAACGCTTTGTATAAAGATTATTTAGGAACATAATATCCTCCTACCAGTGGCTCAGCGATATGTCTAAATATTCACAAGGCTAAAAACGTGTTTTAACATTCGTGGTAGGCATAACACAGGCACAGGTAGTCCATTTCACTTAACAAACTAGTAAAACCACGTCTTAGTGACATCACTAAGTTTTGAGGTTCACCTTAAAGTGTTTTGAAGATGACTTAAAAAAAACCTATAAATACATCAGTAAATGACAAATTATAACAAACGGTTTTGTTCGAATAATTTTGCAGAAGACACTTTGAATGTTTCAGCAAAACGTGGAATCTGACGTTTTTGTGTTTTTTTTCACACTGACAAAGAATCTTTTTTTTTTGCGTAGACTAGAATGATTAAGTAGTTAGGGCACTGACCTCACACAATGAGGCCTGCGGGTTCAAATTCCCATCCAATCAGCCGTGGACACATTAATATGTTACGGTTAATCTTACAGTTCGTTGGTAAAAGACTCGTCCAAACGTCCTCTAATTAGTAATAACTAACGCAGATAGCCTTTGTATAACTTTGTGTGAAATTCAAACTTCCTGAATACGATACTTTAAAATCAGATGCCGTCCTCGATAGCCGATCTTCCCTAATTTAAATAGAAAACAGTTGAACATTCAAATAAATTATTTTTTTAGTTTCAGACATTTTTAGGTAATATAACTATTTATTTATAAAAGCAGCGTCAAAAGATATTGTCCCTTCTGATTTATTTATTTTAAACAGTGTCAAATTGTATGCACATAAATTATCAGGAGATACAAGTGAAAGTTAAAAGAATAATGTTACAATGCATCACTTACACTATACCTGCTACAGTCAATGCTGACGACGCCCTCTACCGTGTGCGATAGGACATACATATTACTGGTGGAAATGCTATTTATAATACCAGTTTCTTGAACAGTATTTGTTTCGGTCTGAACTGTAATTTTTATCAATTTATATAAGACGTTAGAAAATCAGAGTTTCGTTTATGATTTTTACGTACCTTACATTATCAATTTATATTTTAACTGGAAATTGATTATTCTTAATATCATTCATTGTTCTTTATATATGTAAAAACGGTTGGTATGGGTTGAGAAAATTTTATATGTAAAGGAGCGAACAACGTTTCGACCTTCTTCAGTCATCGTCAGGTACACAAAGAAAGAATGAAAACCAGATTCAAAGAACACAAAGAGTCACCTTCGCATGTTTTCAAACACTGCAAATCAAAAAACACAACATAACCATAAAAAATACCCAAATACTAAATAAAGAAACAAGCATAAACAAACGAAAAATTAAAGAAGCCTTACTTATACAATAACTCAAGCCCAAAATAAACCAATACAAAGGAACACCTTTATACCTATATTAATAAATATAATCAAACATTTAAGCAAGTCCTCTACATTCCTACACTCAATTATACAGCCCCTTCAAACATGTGGTCAGCTATCGATCAGTTACCTCTTTCTTTCGTTATGAACCTGACGATGACCGTTTTTACTTGTATATTTTTCTATACAAGTGGGTTTTCTCATCATCACGGATTATTCATTGTTCTTTATTCATCATTTACATGAACTGACAAACCAATAAGTTGACGTGAACAAAGCATGAAGTGGAAACAACTATATTAGTAATTATAACAACTTACTAGAAGAAAGTAAGGAAAGCTGTAATAACATGTCAACTACACAGTGTCTACTGTATTTAATGTCAGTGAGGTCTTTCGGCAAATTCCAGGATTCATCTCTCTCAAACTTAGAACTTAAGTCATTGATATTATGTTTTTATTGTGCTAATTAGCTTGGGGATATTGGGTAAAGATATATTTATATATTCTAATGAAACCTCACACAGAAGTGACTTATAACATGACAATATACATAGGTTGAAAATAGAACGACGACAATTATCAACTGATGCTGCTACCTACAATATTCCTGTTTTTTAAGGGTTAAATCATTGGTTTTTCTTAACACTCGGCCAGTGTGATCCGGAACCGATAATTCCACTCTGACGAAACGCGTTCCTGCAGAACTGTTGCACATGCGCTTGATGTATTTGTGTTGTCGTAGAAACCAACCACAGAATTGTCGTGATTAAGCGTGAGAAAGGATGGAGACTTCGAAGATCTGTTTGTATAGTTGGGTTAACGTGCTGGTTGTTATCATAAACGCGCAGGATACAGCAAAGTTACCAATGCATATGCCTGATGTTCAACCTACACAGGTACGTCTTTCTAATGGTGGAAACTTAAAGTGTAAATTGTTTCACTTAATAAATCTTCTAAAAAATGTGTTGGTACTCGAGTGTGTATGTGCATTTATATATAAGATTTCTTATTTTTATCATGGTAAATAACAATAAGACAGTACGTGTAGGTAAGCTAAAAATGTCTTATTGCAATAGCAGAACATAAACCGCAAAAATATTATAAGTTGAGTTTACAGTAATTAGAAGACGTTTAAAGAAGTGAAAATAACAATTCTCGGAACGACTTCTGTCACATGCACACACTTATATTCTGTTTGTTTTAGAGCAAAGCTGCGTTGTACTATCTGCTGTGTCCACCGCAGGGAAACGAAATACGGAATTTATTGTTGTAAGTCGATAGACTTACCGCTGTCTCATCGGAGTACATATATAACCTCTAAGCAAGCATGTTAAAGGTGACTTTAACAAGTAATGAGGCAATAAGGAAAAAGTATAAAATAATATTTATATTTATAGTTACATAAATGATCTGTATGGACGAAATTCGGTTAAGGACATAATTAGTTGAAAATTACATTCTTTATGGATCAGTAATAGTCACTGTAGATCGATTTTACAAAATCATGCTGACGATATGCTACTGTCGTCTCGTTAGTTTGAATGTAAATATATATTTCAATAGTTATAATAGGACAAATCGAGTCACAGTATACATAAGGCATAAAACTTGGACACTTGACTCAATATGTAACAAGGTATAACACTTGCATACTTAACTCAATATGTAACAAGGTACAGTTGTTGGACACTTGACTCAACATATAACAAGGTATAACACTTGGACATTTGACTCAATATATAACAAGGTATAACACTTGGACACTTGATCCAATATGTAACAAGGTATAACACTTGCACGCTTTATTCAATATACAATAAGGTACAACACTTGGTCACTTTAATGTTTTTACAGTAATGCAAAGTGCACTAATATTAATATTGTTAATACCACCCATAACATAAACGTTAACAAACTGAATAAACAATACAGAAAAAGAGTGTTGAATGAACAGGTTCACTGAAGTGAACGTGACGGTGTACATGATGCTCGGTCAGTGACTCTACAACCTGACATCACGGTTAGTTGCGCTAGGTATGTAGACTCACTTGTTCGTCAAGATATTTTATTATGTGAATTGTTAAACATCTTATTATACAGAGAATGGCACTATTAAATTTAGGGCTACCACGTATATATATCATTGCGAATTATTATTACGGCTATTATTTTGCAATATATATATTTCGATTTGATTAAAGTACTAGTTTAAACACAAATGAAATAACGAAAGAAACCACAAAATAGTTTAGGCTTAACCATTTGTGAAACTTTGTAATCGATACGACGGTATGTCTGTAGACTTACAACACTATAAACCAGGTTTCGATACATGTGAAGAGCAGAGCACAGATAGACCATTATGTAGCTTCATGCTTAATTAGAAATAATTCACTCATTAGCTTTTTTTTTTAAATTTAAGTTTTCGTTAGTTTATACACAGATTTTAAAGTAATTAATTTCAATATAATTATTAATTTAATTATATTTCGGTGTTTTAATGAATCTAAAACACTAAAAAGTTGGTATTTTGTTGTTAAGCCCAGAGCTACATAATGGTCTGTTGTTCTCATGACAACGGGTATCGAAACCCGATTTTTGCGTCGAAAGCCTCCAGACTTACCATTGAGTGTACCATTGTGAAAGGGGTTGACACCCACTAAAAAGAGACAATGACGTGTAGTTTTTCAGGCCTTCTATTTACTCTTTAGTGTAGACGTTGGAATATTTTAAACCTCTCCTTATTTCTTTAGTTTGGCTGCTAATTAAAATCAGAAAGGACTTTCTCTTTAGAGTGGCTAAAGATAATCATTTTTTGGTTCAATGATCGACTCTTTTGTTAACATAATTTATAGTTTTATGTATTATTTCGGCTGTTTTTTTGTCGATCAAGATGCATCACGTGTAGTGAATAAGGAATATACATTTACTGTAGTTTTACAAAAACAAAAGTTGGAAGAAAGCTTGTGAGAGTGTCAAAACTAGTGGGTGATAGTGAGTAGATTACACCTTCATTGAAATTACTTTACACAGTTTGTTTAATTACTTAAAATTACTACTTTACCATCGGCGCCGATAAACATATACACTGCTGGCCAAAATCTTAAGGCCAATGAACATAAAGAAAAAATATGCATTTTGCCTTTTTAGACTCAACCACTTATTTGAGTAGAGCTTCGATAGATGAAAATAAGAAAAGGGAAAATAGAAATAAAAAACTTTTTTAGCATTTAATAGGGAAAATGTGAGCACTATGAAATTAGCCTAAATACGAGCTGGTCAAAACTTTAAAACCATACCAAAACGAAGTCCTAAACAGGGTAGGAAATGCCGAACAAGAGGTCTCAGTAGTGAGTTGCACGGCTGTCATTGCAAATAACTTCAAACATTCGCTTGGCATGGTCGATATAAGCGTTTGCAGAAGGCTGACTGGAATCTAATTCCAAGTGGTGAAGATGGCTGTTTAGAATTGACGTCCATTTCTATAGACTTCCCGTGCCATCCACCCCCAAACATTTTCAATGGGGTTCAGTTCAGGCGAACACGCTGGATGGTCGAAAAGAATCATATTATTCGCCATGAAAAAGGCCTTTGTCCTGCAGGCATTGTGGATTGCAGCGTTGTCCTGCTGAAAGACCCAGTCATTTCCACACAAGCAAGGACCTTCAGCCAATAAGGATGCTCTCTCCAACATGCCAATGTAGCCAGCTGCTGTTTAACGCCCCTGTATAACCTGAAGCTCCATTGTTCCATGGAAGGAGAAAGCACCCCAGATCATGATGGACCCTCCTCCACTGTGTCGTGTAGAAAATGTCTCTGGTGGGATATTCTTATAGTGCCAGTAACGTTGGATGTCATCTGGACCATCCAAGTTAAATTGTTTCTCATCAGAGAACAAAACTTTCGTCCACTTTTTTACGTCTCATGTTTGGTGCTTCTCAGCAAAGTTTAACCGAGCTGTTTCATGGTGTGGAAGGAGGCGTGGCTTTTGAAGACGTTTACGATTTTTAAAGTCTTTCTCTCGTAGATGCCTTTTTATTGTCCTTCAGCTGCATTCTGCGTCCGTAAGGGCCTTAATCTGGTTCGACAATAGGCTGGTATTTTGCCAGACAACACGTCGAATCCTCCTGCTCAACGCCGGCGAAATTTTCTTGGGCCGATCACTTGAAATTCTCGTTCCGTATCCCTCAGGGTCTTTTAAGAAATTTGTAACAGCAGTTTTACTACGTCCAATCTCACCAGCGATAGTTGAGAGAGACCTTGCTTTTACAACTCGACAATTCTGCCACGTTCAAACTCTGCCAACGTTTTAGCCTTTGCCATGCTTTTACCCAATGTAACACAGGAGATGTCAGTGGGAGATGTTTACAACACTAATGCTTGAACACAAATTACTAAATTTCGTTACGCGTTTACCGATTAACGCTTGGTATGGTCTTAAACTTTTGATCAGCTAGTATTTAGGCTAATTTTATAGTGTTCACATTTTCCCTATTAAATGCTAAAAGGTTTTTTATTTTCATTTTCCCTTTTCTTATTTTCATTTTTCGAAGCTCTACTCAAATAAGTGGTTGCGTTTAACAACGCAAAATGCATATTTTTCTTTATGTTTATTGGCCTTAAGATGTTGGCCAGCAGTGTATATGTTGCTGTACTCTGTCTCCATTTATGGCCATATCATGAAAAGTAATTTAACATTATTATTAATATGTTTAAAATATTCATTTTCTTTACCTACTAATTTATGGTTATTTCATAAACTTTTTTTCATGTGAAAGGAATCACTTATAGTAATTCTGGGTAATTAAAGTTCTTGTCTTACAGTTACAACTTCCCCTCAGTGTGGATTCCTGGTGAGGAGACCTCCTAGGGAAGGTTTTGTTCTTTCAGTTTACCTCCTCTGGGATCTAAACATCCACTCATTAGTTTGCCGCGCGTGGCAACCCGTGAAGGGGAGGAGAGGATCCTGGTGGTTGAGGAGTCCAACCCTAACACACCACTTTGGCCTTCAATTCCTGTAGACGGGCGGCCTTGGGGTGGCCCCCCTTAGGTCAATCAGCAGGTCCCCTTGGGCTAGGGTCAACCAAGTACCAGTGTTGGATGTTCTCAACAGGTGTTGTGGACATTATATCTGATGCTGGTGATTGGGTATAGTACTCACGAAACCCTGGCATTGCTGCAGAGTCCTTGTTTGACATTTTAGTGCATCCCCTCGAAGGGCTCCATGGTGGGTTGGGTCAGTGGGTACTGAAATTTCCCTTTTTTTATTATGGATACTCCAATTAAAAATCTAAATAAAATTGTAAAAAAACAGTCTAAAACAACGTCTTGAAGATTCTGAGCAACAATCCTCACCATCCATACCACCTGTTGTACCTAAGTTTCTTATATTGCACTCACTTTCAGACAAACCTTTAGGGCAAATGTCTCCCTTTTTCATTCAGAAGGGACTTGCTGGCTCTCCAAAGTCAGTAAAAAGTTTCGATCTGGTGACATATTGGTGGAAACATTCACATATCAACACAGTGAACTCCTGTTGCATTCAAAGGCTATTGGGGATATACCAAAAAGAGGTTACACCTCATGCTATTTTGAATTCATCACGAGGAGTTATTGTTGAGAGAGATTTGAAGAACATTCCAGAGACAGAAATTCTCGATGGTTTCTCCACCCAAAGAGTTTCTGCAGTGAGGCGTATCTCCACTCGCAAAGATGTAATTATGGTGCCGACCAATGTCTTCATTCTGACATTTACGTCACCACGTCCGCCTGCCACCATCAAGGCAGGTTATCTTAATTGCAGAGTATGGCCATACATTCCAAACCCTCTCCGATGTTCCCAGTGTCAGCAGTGTGGTCACTTAAAGACGTCGTGTCGAGGTTCCTTCGCGTGTGCTCATTGTGGTGGAAAGGACCATGACGCCTATGTGTATGAAACGGACCCTCATTGTGTCAACTGCAATGGCTCTCATCCGTCTTGCTTTCGTTCTTGCCCGAAATGGTTGGAAACAAGAGGTGCAGCGTTTGAAAACGATTCATATCATTACCTATCCTGAGGCTCGAAAATTGCTGTCCACCACCTCATCTCGGACGTATGCTGCTGCACTTCGTTCCACAGCTACTGTGGGAGTGCAGACAGATCTCTCTGTGCTTCCTAAAGAATCGTTCTCAAAACAAATGAAAAGTCTTTTGACCTCCATGGTTAAAAAAGTTGATGAATTAACTTCTACACCCATCTCTGTTCTTCCCACACATTCCAACAAACCTCAAGATCCATATCCTTTGGTTCCAGGTACAGGCATTTCGCCGGATCCATCTTCTTCTCTCATCCCAAGAAGCAAAACAATCATTCGTTCACGTCCTCAGACACTGGAATCCCCTTCCAACAGCAGAGACCTGCCCAATCGACCCGGGGGCAGGATCCATGGAGGTCCATAGACCTCCCTCGAATGAGGAAAGTAAGGAAACAAGATGTGGTCGTAAACAGAAGGGTTCTCTGCCCAATTCGCCTGCACGTAAATAAAAATGGCCACCCTGATGCAATGGAACTGTCGAAGTTTACGTTCTAATCTAGATGACATCAAAACACTGATTGCTTCCTACCATCCTGTTTGTCTCTCCTTACAGGAAAGATGTCTGAAACCTGCAGATACAGTCACCTTTTGGCGGTTGTCTTTGTACAGAAATGACAGGCTGTGTGATGAACAAGTGCATGGAGGGGTGGCACTGTTGGTTGATCAGCATGTGCTCACTCTATCTTTGCCACACGACACACCCTTGGAGGCCGTAGCCATTCGTGTTTTCTTGGGTCATACTTGTTCTCTCTATCTGTCACCTGGAGAGACACATGATCAATCAGACCTTGATGCTCTGATTGAACAATTGCAGTCGCCCTTTTTAATCCTGGGAGACTTTAATGGACATGATCCCCTCTGGAGAAGTGCTAATATTGATAGGAGGGGTCGCTCTGTAGAGCATATGCTCTCTAATCACAACCTTTCTCTTTTCAATACTGGTTCTTCTACTTATTTCCATGCATCTAGTCAGTCCTTTACTGCTATTGATCTCTCAATTTGCTCCCCTTCATTGTTTTCCTATTTCTCATGGAGGGTTGACAATGATCCACGAGGAAGTGATCATTTCCCTATAATCTTGAGAGAGACTGGCCGTGGTCGATGCCACCCGACCCGCGTGCCTCGGTGGAAGCTGGATCAGGCAAACAGGCTCTTTTTCACTGCTCTTGCAGAACTTGATCCTGTCATTGTCTGTAAGCCATCAACAGACGACTGTGTGGCAGGAGTAACTGAGTGTATTACACAAGCAGCTGCTCCATGTATTCATAAAACCTCGACACGTTTCCATGATATCTTTGTCCTTGATGGAAAAAGGAAAATGTTTTTCCTGATGCCTGGCACCAGGCTATTGTTTTGCCTTTCTCCAAGCTTGGGAAGGATCCAAAAATTCCTTCAAACTACCGTCCAATTGCTTTGACGAGCTGTCTCTGTAAGACCTTAGAGAGGATGGTTAATGCTCGTCTTGTTTGGTTCCTCGAATAAAACAACCTCCTCTCGCTCACCCAGTGTGGGTTCCGACGACAGTACTCCACCATGAACCACGTGATTCGACTTAAAACGTCAATCAGAAAAGCCTTTCTCAAACGACATCTTGTATCAATATTCTTTGACATTGAGAAGGCTTATGGTACAACATGGAGGTATGGTATTTTGCGACACCTCCATATTTATGGGCTATGTGGCAATCTGCCCAATTTTATTGAAATTTTTTAATGGACAGGAGATTCCAAGTTGGTGTGGGTTCGACACTTTCCCGTTCTTTTCTACAGGAAATTGGAGTCCCTCAGGGCTGTGTTCTGAGTGTTACACTTTTCAGTATAAAAATAAATGCCATTACTGATCAACTCCCTCTCACTGTTGCAAACGACCTCTGTGTCCACGACTTTCACATTTCATGTAAGTCGTCGAACATTAGGTATATTGAGCAGCAACTACAGATTGTCCTCAATCATTTGCTGAAGTGGACCACAGCAAACAGTTTTAATTTCTCTCTCTCTAAGACCGTTTACATACACTTTTGCCACCAACGGAGTATTTACTCTGATCCTGAACTCCGTGTTTCCAGTGGTCCCTGAGACAAAGTTCTTGGGTTTATCTTTGACTGTAAGCTGACCTTTATACCACACACCAAGCAACTATGAATCAAATGTACAAGAGCACTGAACATACTCTGTGTCTTCTCTTCCATCTCTTAGGGAGCAGATCGATGTTCTGTGCTAAAGATATATCATGCTCTTATTCGATCAGAACTAGACTATAAGTCTTTGGTCTATAGCTCTGCCAAGATCTCGGTCTTGAAGATGCTGAACATCGTTCATCATCAGGGACTTGGCTCTGCATTGGGGCTTTCCACACTTTTCCAGTCCAGAGCTTGTACACAAAGTTTCATAAACCTCCTCCTCACCTCCACCGTTTACAACTGTTTTTACTGTATGTTTCAAAACTTCAATCCTTACCACAACATCCCACCTGGGGTTGTGTTTTCCTTCCTCAGTGGGCCATGCTTTTTCAGAACAGACCATTTGCCATAGCTCCTTTTGACCTTCGTAGCCAGTTAGATGAATTGGGTCTGTCCTTGGATAACATCCACTGGTCAGCCCATCCTACCATGGCTTATTACAATTCCCTATTGTGACCTTTCTTTAAGTCATCTGAGAAAAGCAGATACCCCTGATTGGAAGTACCATCTTTTATTTACTGAACATCTTTTGAATCATCCCTCTATTCCCATTTATACGGATGGTTTGAAATTAGGTGACTGTGTGGGCTCTGCCATGGGTTGTTGTGGTTCGGTGGTTTCGTACAGGATCCTCTCTACAGTTTCTGTATTTATTGCTAAATTGTATGCCATTTCTCTTGTCCTGGATCTCGTCCTGGATCACATAGAAGTTAAGCAGTATTCAAACTGTATTATTTATACTGACTCGCTTAGTTCTCTACTGGCTCTGGAATCGCTTCACATTGGTTCACACCCTGTTCTTGCCGATATTTAAAACCAACTGGCCCATCTCTCTTTAACATCTACTTCTATCCAGTTTTTCTGGATATCAGGCCACATTGGTATTCACAGGAATGAGTTTGCTGACATTACAGCTAAATCTGTCTGCTTTGGCACTATCACCGCAGTGCCTATTCCATACATGGACTATGGTCCTGTATTAAAGGCTCGGCTCCATGCTAGTTGGAAGTCGACTTGGAAGGGGGAACGTGAAAACAAGCTTTTCCAAATAAAACCCTATTTTGGACTTTGGCCGTCTTCTTCCCGTAAGGATTGGAAAGAAGAAGTTGTTCTAACTGGACTATGCACTGGTCACAGTTTTTTAACTCATCGTTTTCTTTTATCTGGGACTGATGCATTAAAGTGTGGTCACAATGGCCCATATTTTGCTGTCATCCCGTCATTACGACTCTCAACGACGGCACCATTTTAGACATTTTTAGTCCCAAGATTTACCCCTGAAGGACAGTATCATTGGCGATAGTGACACTGTCCACCTTACAAATGTTTTTTAAGGTTTTTAAAGGCCAGTGGCCTTTTTAACATTATTTAAGTTTTATATTCATAAGTTAGACTTTGTTTTATAACATGATTTCTTTTTACGAAATAAAGTAAAATTAGTTCGATACTAAATTATAAAATGGCTGTGACGTCAAATAAGTCGAAACCAGGACTGGAAAGGCCATCTTCAGGTGACTAACGCTGATGTTTGAACTTACCTGTTAGTCATCCTGGTAAGTTATAACAATTAAAATTATTCTACAGAAAGTCTTTTGTATTACTTTACTTTCTTATTCACTGCTGTAAACTAGATGTATTAATTGTAACTATAAACTAGATGTATCAATTGTATTCCTTGATTCCTTTTCACGAGGTCCGGCATGGCCAGGTGGGTTAAGGCGTGCGACTCGTAATCCGAGGGTCGCGGGTTCGCATCGCCCCTTTTAGCTGTGGGGGCGTTGTAATGTGACGTTCAATCCCACTATTTGTTGGTGAAAGACTAGCCCAAGAGTTGGCGGTGGGTGGTGATGACTAGCTGCCTTCCCTCTAGTCTTACATTACTAAATTAGGGATGGCTAGCGTAGATAGCCCCCGAGTAGCTTAGTGCGAAATTCAAAAAACAAACAAAACATCCTTTTTACGAATTTTAATAATTTTACTTTAATTTTAATTTTTTAACGATTGTTTGGCGCAGATAGCCTAGTTGCTTTGCGCCATAAAACGCCAACCAACCAACTACAGTTACAACTTATAAAAGTAGTTTAAGAGCTAAGTTATCTTTTATTGAACCCTATTAGTTAAAGTATCCTGGTGTCTCATTAATTTTTATAATTTTAAATGAAAGCTAGCTGATGTCGCTGTTCGTCTTTCTAAGCCTAACGTATTCTGTCATTGATTAAAAACAATTGTTTTATAATGATGCAATTAAGTTATTAAACCTGCATATTTTTTCTTATTATTACGATATTTGTAGTGTAAAAATGATAAACTTATAATTTCCTGTAATAAATTGAATATAAGTCTGTTAGAGCATATTTGCAATTAAAAGTATTTCACAATCCTTTTTTGGGTACTACCAATACTGAAAGTATTGCTGTGTTTATAGTAATAAAAAAATGAACAAATTACCTGTTTATTTTATACAAGGAAATACCTTCCACATGTACGTGAAAAATAAAGCCCTTTGCCAATATAATAGGGGAATTTCCTGTTCCCTACCCTTTGTTACAGTCCATTCTGGCATGAAAGAGAGCTGTTGGTAGTCGATATATTCGTGTCTATGTAAACACTAACGCCGAAATAAGGATCTTTTATTGGAGTGACGTTTAGGCGGAAACGTACGATAAATTTCGTAGAGTAATCTATATGCATGATTGTCAATAACATAGTATAGTGGTAATAACTAATTGCTGCTGTTTAACTTCAAAAAAAAAAACAAAGAGGCAGTTTTTTACAATGATTCTGTTAACAAATAAATTAACATTTCTGAGTAGTGTTACTTGCTTAAATATCGTTTTGATATATAAAAAAATAGAATGGGTATAGTTGTAATTAATAAGTTTTATTACAATTATGATGTCATAAGCGGGGAAAATATTCATATTTCTCGTCAAAGTTTTGAAATAGAATAATTTTTTCTCTCTCTTATTTGTTTTTTAAATGCCTATGAAAGTTATTACGAAACACAAAGAAAAAGAAACATTTTGCTTCTATCTTGGTGGCTCATACTATAAGAGACATCTAGTGGTAAGTATGTTTCATTAATGTGAGCCATTTTTCCACCGAATCTTTCATGGAAATTAGTCAAATTCATCCTCACTTTAAGAACGACATATTATTGTTAATTAATCGACAAATATTGGAATTTGAAAATTATTTTAAGAAAAGTTTTAGTGAAGAAACCAGAAACGTCGCTAGGTGCTTAAAAGATTCGGGGCTGGGGCCTGAACTCGTGGGAATTTTGATTTTGCAGGACGATATCGGTCATGGTTTTATATTCTGATTTTTCAAAACCTCAAATGTAGTTCGGGCATAGGCCCCATATGCCAGCGCTTAGGAACGCCTCTGAAATGAATGTTCATGATTTATACTACTAATACATCACACCTCGGCTACAATTAAGAAAGATGCTTGTTCAAAGGAAAATCAGGTATTAAAGTAGATACACTAAGCGCTACAACTTCCACACCATCAGCGTTTACCTTTGGAATTGAAATTAGAGATTAAGTTCGAATTTTCGTGGAAGGAGGGGGAGATTGTTTTTTTAAATTCGCGCAAAGTTATACAAGGTTATCTGCGCCAGCAGTCCCTAATTTAGCAGTGTAAGACTAGAGGGAAGGCAGCTAATCATCACCACCCATCGCCAACTCTTGGACTACTTTTTAAACCAACGAATAGTAGGATTGACCGAAATATTATAACACCCCCAAGGCCGAGCATGTTTGGTGTGATGGGGATTCAAACCAGCGACCCTCGGGTTGCGTGTTGAGTGCCTTAACGACCGGACAATGGGTGAGATGGAAGAGGGACTGTATGGCACCATAGTAAAACTGACATATTGATGTTGATGAAGTATTGTTTTAAACTTAAAAAAAACAATATTTAAAACAATACTTCATCAACATCAATAAGTTTCCTCCACAAACCGTAGAAAACATTATACGCACACACCTAGACAGAAAGCAAAATCAACCAACTAAAGTGAATATATCTCACGAATCAAAAAATCACGAAACCATATACTGCTGTATACCATATATTCCTGACATCAGCAAACAAATAACCAACATTTGGCAAAAATTAGTAACAAAATATGACATTCCAGTTAATACCAAATTTATTCAAAAACCAGGCACAAAACTGAGGTCTATACTGTGTAAAAACTACACTGACAAACACCACACCAACATTATTTACAAAATACAATGTGATAACTGCCACGACTTCTATATTGGAGAAACAAGTAGAAAAATGGAAACCAGATTCAAAGAACATAAAAAGTCACCTTCACACGTTTTCGAACACTGCAAGTCAAATAAACACAACATAACCATAGAAAACACTCAAATACTAAATAAAGAAACAAACATAAACAAACGCAAAATTAAAGAAGCCTTACTTATACAACAACTTAAACCCAAAATAAACCAATATAAAGGAACGCTTTTATACCTATATTAATATAATAAAATAAATAAAATTATATATTCAAACATCTAACACTGCCCTCTACATTCTGACACTCAGTTACACACCCCTTTCAAACATGTGGTCAGCTTCCGGTCAGTTACCTCTTTCTTTGTGAACCTGACGATGACCGAAGAAGGTCGAAACGTTGTTCGCTCTTCTATGTAAAATATTTTCTCAACCCAAACGAGCCGTTTTTGCATATAAACTCGAATTGTAGTGTTGTAAGTTCTTAAAGTTATTGTTGTTCCACAAGGGAATAGAGAACCTCCCTCCCTGTAAACGTATAGGTGAGTTGCAACAGATCACCAGTGAAAAACTTATATGTAGACATTATTAAACGTGCCTTGTTTAATTCTTGATTTTCGGTCTATGTTTATTTTATTTAGGTAGTTTTGTTAATGTTATTAAAATACGAATGAGGGCGCTTGCACCGAAACACTTGATCTAAAACTTCTAAAAATTAAGTGCACACTTGTATTATTGATGAAAATACACAGTGTTTAATATTTGCAAGATAGTCACTGTGACTGTATTTCCAGCCTTACTTTGTATTTATTTGTCATCGACTTATCGTTTATTAGTGACATCTTTTGTACAATTTTGATATCAATATCGCTATATTATCTGTCTGTTAAAAAAAAATCCTCATAAAATCTGATTAGTCAAAAATTCTTGGGTTAAATACTTTTAAAATTATTTTTAATTAATTTTAATATTTCAGTATTTTAATACTTATTTTATTGTAATTTGCTTTTAAAATAGACCTTCCTTCATTACGATTGATTAAATCTGAATTTTTCGCATACATGCCAACAAATGTAAAATTAATTAATTAGTTACTGTTTGTATAATTTTTATTAATAATAAATTTAGAACAGTTATGTTGCTTAAATTTATTTTATCTATATGATAATTATTTACAATACTTTTTCTGTGTCTCCAACAGAAAGAAACTTACCTTTGTACGTCATTCAAGATGCCCATTCACGAAAACAAGTATATAGGTATCTAACTTTAGTATTCCTTGCTTCGTAAATTCGTTTTCTTTTGGTTTTTAATGTTGGTATTGTACTGTTTACCGGATTTCCTGCCCAGTAGTTACGGTTCGCTAACTGTAGGTTCGTAAAATATCACGCTTCATGTCTCTCTTTAAACTCTGACATATTGTTGACAAAGGAAGAAACAATGCATAGAAATGTAAAACAACAATCTTTTTTGACAAACAACAATCAAGAGAAAAACATAACAAGAGCAAGTGTTCATTGTGGGTGTGTTGATCCAAAGAGAACTGGATAAATGAAATTTTAATGTATCTTACTGATGTTGTGTGAGACCCCACCCCCTATATGCTACACTAAAAATGTATTTGAATTATAACTTATGAAAATAACCACAGTTAAAACAAGTTAAACTCTCAAAATAAAACAAGAAATAAATAAACACTTCACAGAATTTGTGAAACTCTGATACTAAAATCTCTACAAATTATCAGCAAAAGAAAATGTGGAAACCTTGACTTTAAATATTAAATACAATAATAATGACAAATCCAGATTTGATTAGGCCCCACCCTTCACACGTGACTTTCATCCACTGCAATCTGATATGCCAACAGAAAACATAGCCACCAATCTCAAAACGTTAAAAGCTACCTTTCCTGGCTAACTGCCAATTATTGGATACACGTCTTGTGTGTACCAAAAATCTCAGTGATTATTCTCTGGATCCACACTGAATTGATAAAAAATACAAAGATTTGAAATAAAAAACTGCATATTGAAACTAAGGGTTTAACTAATGTATGGGTTTAACTGTCAAGAGATTCAGCTATAGCTATCTCTAATTTTGAAATACTGTCCAAAAAGAAAACACCTAGCTATAGCTAACAACACTTGCTACGACAAGAGTTTTGTCCTGTGTTGAACCACAGATTATATTTAACTCGTGTCAAAAGGTCACTAGATATGATTAACTTATGTAAGAAAGGCACTTGGTGGTGTGAAAAATAAAACAACTCACAATATTTATGGGGATAGAAACAATTGATAACTAAAATAATTAACCCAAGTCACATGTAACTGAGATGGCTTTACTCATTGAATGGAAAGTCCAATAATCAGTGTCTGTCACAGTCAGTGTTCTGGCTAATCTAGCTATGTATGCACCAGCCCATAAAATCACTGGATTACACATTAACTATAGCATTGAATAAACTCATTATTACAGTAGAAGAATAAGTGCATTCACCCTTAGTTATGTACACAGGATGACATCCTCGAGACGACTGAGTTGCAATGTGATTGGTCAAAATATTTAACCTTCTTATTTATAACAAGTTGGCTTAAAGAGTTTCCAGTTTTGGCTTATAATATTACGATCAATATCCCACTATTTGTTCGTAAAAGAGTAGCCCAAGACTTGGCAGTGGGTGGTGATGACTACCTGTCCTTCCTCTAATCTTACACTACTAAATTAGAGACGGCTAGCGCAGATAGCCCTTGTTTAGCTTTGCGTGAAATTCAAAAACAAATAAGCCAACATAACGAAGTAAGTTTAATTGGTTGGTTGGTTGATTTAGTGTTTTATGGTACAAAGCAGCTAGGCTATCTGCGCCAAACGTTTGGTAAAAAGGTAAAAGTAAATTCAATAAAATTTATAAAAGGAAATTAAGGTAAAACAAAACAAAGTTAAAATAAATAAATAAATATCATAAAACCAATGTTTACATCTAGTCAACAATGTCAAGAGAAAAACTACAGTGATTCAAGTTGTAAAGGACTTTCTGTATCGTGACTGTAATAATCATCACTTGCCAGGAAGACTAATAGATAAGTACAAAAACCACCATCAGTCACCTGAAGTTGGTCTTTTTAGTCCTGGTTTCGAGTTACTTAATGTTACGGTCAGTTTCTAATTTCAAATTGAACTAGATGAATCGTGATTTTTTAAAGGGAGCCACATTAAAAAGGTGTAAAGTATATATTAAAAACTTAAATGGCATTAAAAAGATTAATGGCCTTTAAAAAACTAAACACTACCAAGGTGAACAGTGTCACCATCACCAATAACACTGTTTAACATTATGGACAAACCTCGGGATAGTACATGTTTAAAATGGTGCCATCGTTGAGAGTCTTAACAATGACAAGAAAGTAAAATGTGGTTTATTTTGATCTGAGTGTTACACAAATTACATATTGGTGCATCAGTTCCAAGTAAAAGAAAACGATGAGTTAAAAAACTGTGACCAATGTGTAGTCTTGTCAGAACAACTTCCTCTTTGAGACGGCCAAAGTCCAATATGGGGTTTTATTTGGAAAAGCTTGTTTTCGGGTTGCTCACTCCAAGTCGACTGCCAGCTGGCACAGAGCCGAGCCTTGAATATAGGACCATAGTTCATGTATGGAACAGGCACAGTGGTGATAGTGCCAGATCAGATAGACTTAGCTGCAGTGTCGGCAAGCTCGTTCCCGCGAATACCAACGTGGCCTGGTATCCAGAAAAACTGGATAGAAGTAGATGTTAAAGAGAGATTGGCCAGTTGGTTTTGAATATTGGTGTGAACAGGGTGTGAACCAACGTAAAGCGATTCCAGGGCCAATAGAGAACTAAGCGAGTCAGTGTAAATAGTGCAATTCGAGTACTGCTTAACTTCTATGTGATCCAGGGCAAGAGAAATGGTATACAGTTCAGCAATGAACAGAGAAGCTGTAGAGGGGGATTATTCTGTGCACAACCACCGAACCACAACAAACCATGGCAGAGCCCACACAGTCACCTGATTTCGAACCATCTGTTTAAATAGGAATGGAAGGATGGTTAGAAAGATGTTCAGCAAATATCAGATAGTATTTCCAATCAGGAGTGTGTACTTTTCTAAGATGACTTAAAAATAGGTCACATTTGGGGACTGTAAGAAGCCACGGTGAAATGGGCTAACCAGTGGATACAGCAATGTTATCCAAGGACAGACCCAATTCATCCAACTGTGCCTCGATACAAAGGCCAAAAGGAATAATGGCAGTTCAACTGTTCTGAAAAAGTATGGCCCACCGAAGAAGAAAACCACAACCCCTGGTGGGACGCTTTGGTGAGAAACAAAGTTTTGAAGCATATAGTAAAGACAGTTGCCGACGGTGGAGTTGCAAAGAAGGTCCATGAGACTCTATGTATAAGCTCTGAACTGGTGAAGTGTGGAGAGCCCCAGTGCAGAGTTGAAATTCTTGATGATGAATAGGGTCTAGTATATTTAAGGCCAATGGTCTGGCAGAGCCATAGACCAGTGATCCATAGTCAAGTTTCGATCAAATAAGAGCATGATATATCTTTCGCATAGAATGTCGATCCGTTCCCCAAGTGATGGTAGAGAGGACACGGAGGATGTTCAGTGCTCTTTTACATTTGACCTGTAGCTGCTTGATGTGTGGTATAAAGGTTAGCTTATGGTCAAAGATAAGCCCCAGTAACTTAGTCTCAGAGACCACAGGCAGCACAACTTCACCGATACAGAGTTCAGGATCAGGGTGAATACCCATTGGCGGCAAAAATGCATGCAAACGGTTTTAAAGAGAGAGAAGGTAAAGCCGTTTGCCGTGGCCCAGTTTAGTAAACGATTAAGGGCAGTCTGTAGCTGCTGCTCAATATACCTAATGTTCGACGACTGACATGAGATGTGAAAGTCGTGGACACAGAGCCCGTTTGCAACAGTGAGAGGGAGTTGTTTAGTGATGGCATTAATTTTTATACTGAAAAGTGTAACACTCAGAACACAGCCTGAAAGACTCCAAGTTCCTGTAGAAAAGAACGGGAAAGTGTCGAACCCACACGAACTTGGAATCTCCTGTCCATTAAAATATTTTAATAAAAATGGGCAGATTGCCACATCGCCCATAAATATGGAGGTGTCGCAAAATACCATACCTCCATGTTGTACCATAAGCCTTCTCAATGTCAAAGAATATTGATAAAAGATGTCGTTTGAGAAAGGCTTTTCTGATTGACGTTTTAAGTCGAATCAGGTGGTTTATGGTGGAGTACTGTCGTCGGAACCCACATTGGGTCTCGACCACTCTATGGTCTTACAGAGACAGCTCGTCAAAACAATTGGACGGTAGTTTAAAGGAATCTTGGGATCCTTCCCAGGATTGAAGAAAGGCAGGACAATAGTTTGGCACCAGGCATCAGGAAAAACCTTCTCCTGCCAGATCTGGTTACAAACAACCAGAAGGATAGCAAGAAAAGCAGGAGATAGATGGCGCAGCATCTCATAGTGTATATCATCACGTCCAACTGATGTACTGCCAGACTGATGAAGGGCCAGTTTGATTTCCACCAGTGTAAAGGGACGATTATAATCATAAAGACAATCAGCTCGAAAGGAAAAAGGTGATTGCTCTGCCCGAGTCTTGATGGCTAAGTAGGTGAAAGAAGAGGCAAAAGTGATAGATACCCAGCAAAAGCTTTCACCTTGAGTGTCGGCAATGCTCTGGGTATCAGTTACTTCCTGGCCAGAGAGCAAGATCAAGAGTAGGACAGAGTGATATTGTCCACTGACCTTTTGAATCTTGTCCCAAATGACTTTGGAACCGGTGGTATAACGTATGCTTGTGAGCTAAATCCAAGATTCCTTCTGGCTTTGACGTCTTACCCATCGAGCATGTACATGGGCCCACTGGAAAGCAATGTGGTTTGAGAGTGTGGGATATCTACAGATAGTATCCCAGGGTCGTTTTTGAGCCTTCTGTGCCATGTGGCAGGCAGGATTCCACCATGGACACAGATATAGTGGAAAACGTGTCAAGGTTTTAGGAATACATTGAGCAGCTGCTTGTATAATACAGTCAGTTACTGCTGCCACACAGTCGTCTGTTGATGGCTGACAGACGATGGTACGATTAAGCTCTGCGAGAGCAGTGAAAGTGGACCAGCCTGACTGATCCATCTTCCACCTGGCCCGCAGGTTGGGTGATATCGACCACGGTCAAGTCTCTCAAAAGTATAGGAAAATGATCAACTGTCCATGAAAATGGGAGAATAATGAAGGGGAGCAAACTGAGAGATCAATGGCAGTAAAGGACTGACTTGGTGCATGGAAATAAGTAGAATAAACAGTATTTAAAAAAAAAGATTGTGATCAGAAAGCATACGCTCTACAGAGTAACCCCTCCCATCAATAACAGCACTTCCCCAGAAGGGATTATGTCCATTAAAGTCCCCAAGGATTAGAAAGGGAGATGGCAACTGTTCAATGAGATCATCAAAGTCTGATAGATCAAATGTCTCTCCAGGTGACAGAGAGAGAACAAACAGTAATGGTATGACCCAAGGAAACACGGATGGCTATGGCTTCCAAGGGTGTGTCGAGTGGCAAAGACAGGGTAGACACATGCTGATCAACCAACAGTGGCAATCCTCCATGCACTCAAGAAAACCGCCGAAAGGTGACTGTATCGGCAGGTTTCAGAAATGTTTCTTGTAAGGAGAGACAAACAGGATGGTAGGAAGTAACCAGTGTTTTGATGTCATCTTGATTAGAACGTAAACCTCGACAGTTCCATTGTATCAGGGTGGCCATTTTTATTTACGTGTAGGCGAATTGGGCGGAGAACCCTTCTGTTTACGACCACATCTTGTTTCCTTACTTTCCTTATTCGAGGGAGGTCTATGGACCTCCATGGATCCTGCCCCAGGTCGATTGGGCAGGTCTCTGCTGTTGGAAGGGGATTCCAGTGACTGAGGACGTGAACGAATGATTGTTTTGCTTCTTGGGATGAGAGAAGAAGATGGATCCGGCGAAATGCTTGTACCTGGAACCAAAGGATATGGATTTTGAGGTTTGTTGGAATGTGTGGGAGGAACAGAGATGGGTGTAGAAGTTAATTTATCAACTTTTTTAACAATGGAGGTCAAAAGACTTTTCATTTGCTTTGAGAACGATTCTTTAGGAAGCACAGAGAGATCTGTCTGCACTCCCATAGTAGCTGTGGAACGAAGTGCAGCAGCATTCGTCCGAGATGAGGTGGTGGACAGCAATTTTCGAGCCTCAGGATAGGTAATGATATGAATCGTTTTCAAACGCTGCACCTCTTGTTTCCAACCATTTCGGGCAAGAACGAAAGCAAGACGGGTGAGAACCATTGCAGTTGACATAATGAGGGTCCGTTTCATACACATAGGCGTCATGGTCCTTTCTACCACAATGAGCACACGCGAAGGAACCTCGACACGACGTCTTTAAGTGACCACACTGTTGACACTGGGAACATCGGAGAGGGTTTGGAATGTATAGCCATACTCTGCAATTAAGATAACCTGCCTTGATGGTGGCAGGCGGACGTGGTGACGTAAATGTCAGAATGAAGACATTGGTCGGCACCATAATTCCATCTTTGCGAGTGGAGATACGCCTCACTGCAGAAACTCTTTGGGTGGAGAAACTATCGAGAATTTCTGTCTCTGGAATGTTCTTCAAATCTCTCTCAACAATAACTCCTCGTGATGAATTCAAAGTAGCATGAGGTGTAACCTCTTTTGGTATATCCCCAATAGCCTTTGAATGCAACAGGAGTTCACTGTGTTGATATGTGAATGTTTTCACCAATATGTCACCAGATCGAAACTTTTTACTGACTTTGGAGAACCAGCAAGTCCCTCTAGTCCCTTTTGAATGAAAAAAGGGAGACATTTGCCCTAAAGGTTTGTCTGAAAGTTAGTGCAATATAAGAAAATGAGGTACAACAGGTGGTATAGATGGTGAGGATTGCTGCTCAGAATCTTCAAGACGTGGTTTTACCTATAGACTGTTTTTTCACTATTTTATTAAGATTTTTAATTGGAGTATCCATAATAAAGAAAGGGAAATTTCGGTGCCCACTGACCCCACCCACTATGGAGCCCTTCGAGGGGATGCACTAAAATGTCAAACAAGGACATTGCAGCAATGCCAGGGTTTCGTGAGTTCTATACCCAAACACCAGCATCAGATATAATGTCCACAACACCTGTTGAAAACATCCAACACTGGTACTTGGTTGACCCTAGCCCAAGTGGACCAGCCGACTCACCCAAGGGGCCACCCTACGGCCGCCCGTCTACAGGAATTCAAGGCCAAAGTGGTATGTTTGGGTTGGATCCCTCAACCACCAGGATCCTCTCCTCCCCTTCACGGGTTGCCACGCACTCCAAACACGTGGGTGTATGTTTAAATCCCAGAGGAGGTAAACTGAAAGGACAGAACCTTTCCTTGGAGGTCCCCCACCACGTACAGGAATCCACACCGAGGGGAGTAAGTTTAATTCAACGTATAACAAATTAAAATATTTTACTTATCTGTAGTTTTTCAACTATGATTTTACAAGTTGCTCTACTTTTGCAGAGTTTATTGATTGTAGATCATTGAGAATTTTAGTTTTCTGCTCGACACTATTTTATTTATCTATCCAGTTGCATTTACGTAATTAACAATCGTGTATTTGTACTTTCGTTTTGTGTTTACTTACTGATTAATTGTACTATATACAAGTTACAACATACAGTAAAAGTTTTATGGTAGTATTATTTTGTGTGAGGCACGTGAACTGGTGTTTAAGGTAGAGGTGAGACTGTTTCTTCTTTCTGCTTTTTCGTAGTGTTGTTTGACTAATGTGTCAAGTCTATCAAAGACAGTACTTGAAAATCGCATATTCTATTTATTATGCTTAAATTTTAATTTGTATTCAAATGTAGTTTATTTTGATTTTTAAGATATTTAATTCTGTGATTTTATTTGATTAATAAGATATTTTCTTAATATTAAGGTTATGTAATCACGTTGATCCTTTATGATTTTCTTCAGTTTTATTTATTTTTATCACAGCTATTCTTATTATATTTATTTTAGTTTAGTTTTGATCCGGGTTTTTTGGAGCCTATGTGTGATGTTATGCATAGAAGAAGTTAAGACTTTTTTCAGTTAATCTGTGATTAAGCCTTTTAAAACTTAATCTTAGATTAGTGCCTACAAATGCCAAAAGATAAGGAAGAGGAGAGTTTTCAGTCGAAATAACTATTATAATTGACATTTTCACAATTAGTAAATAATATATCTTTAGTTAAGAATATCAGGTACGTTAACTAAATGTTCATCCAACTGTTCTGAGAATTAGCGGCATCTATGCTTTGTAAGATTTCTCAGTGAGGTTTAAGTCCATTATTGTAGAATGACATCTTTCTATAGCGTTGTATTCACTTTATGGGGTGATACGGGAACTCGTACAAATTAGTATGATTTGGAGTTTTCTTCTTTCAATTCATTTTTACTATAAAGAGCAATGGTGTGGTCGCCTATCTATCTGTCTATGTTTGTGACTGAAATAATAATCAATACGATGATGCTATCTAATGTGCTGAAACACAAAAAGATTTCAATGCTAGAACTGGTGAGTGAGGCTTGTGAAATGTAGCGTTTATCTGTTGAGTGACACCACAAACAAAATCTATGAAATCATTTCACATTTTAGGTATTCAAGACTCAGACATTTAGAAAAATAACCATGGTATGTGCAACAACCATTTCTTTGTAATATAACATAATTTTAAATAAAATTACCGTTCTCACAACAAAAAGACAAATTTCACTTGGACTGTAGTGACAGTTTGATTATATCTTTATTGACCTAATTTGTAAATGTAGTACTAAGAAATGAAGTTGTTAAAAACTTTTTTTTTTTAAATAAAGGTTAGAATTTTTAACACAAAAATTCTACAGCTAGTATCGGTAAAATTATAAAAATTTTGAGCTATGTACATTGAATCACTTTGATGCAAAGAGTTGCATATTACTGAAGAGTACAATCCAAACAAGTTAGGCCTGGCATGACCAGGTGAGTTAAGGCATTCGACTTGTAATCTGAGGGTCGCGGTTTCGAATCCCCGTCGCACCAAACATGCTCGCCTTTTCAGCCGTATAGGCGTTATAATGTGACGATCATCAAGTTAAGAACGGCTAGCGCAGATAGCCCTCGTGTAGCTTTGCACGAAATTCAAAAACAAACAAACCGAACACGTTTCACAGGCAGTACTTTCTAGAAAAAATATTTTTATAAACTAATGACTTTTTACAATATTTTATGATTAGTAATTACTGGCACAAACAGCCGCCCGTATGATGGCGCTTTTGCTAGTAGTATATATGATCATTGACGTAGGACGTCTGGGAGCGTGAGATACCACACTGTGAATTTTGTCAAAGTAAAGAAGTGTTCCTTTTCTTGTCTCCGTCTCGTGTTTCCTACATATTCAGCTACTAGAAAGTTTCCAAATGCTGAGTATTGAAGATGACCAGCTTTCAAACAGATTTTAAAACTCAAACAACCCATTAAATCCGATTTTCAAAACGTCAACGAGCTTTTAAAATTGTTGTACAAACCTTTTCACTTGCATGTACATATACACTTGCAAATATATACACATACAATTAGGAATGAAACTAGAACGTTTACTGTTTAAGCAGTTCGCTTAGATAACTGAATGACTTTATATCTTTTTGATTTTGATAAATGGTGAGGAGATGTGGCAGTTTAGGGTTTAGGGCTATTTAGCGCTTATTTTATTTTTCTTTAAGAAACACGTATCGAAACTTTGGTTTGTAATTATTAATGAGATCAAGTAATATATAAAAATAGTCTAATTAAAGAAGCAAAATTATTCCACTTCATATAATTACTGTTTAAATTTTTAAATTAGTAAAAGTTTTCCTCAGCAGAGTGTCATTTCAAAGAAAAAAAGTCTCAGGAATAGCAGTTCAATGTGCTAAGTGTGTTTGTTAATAACATCTGAGTCAAAGCACGTTCTGTGTTATACAAGGTCCGCTTTCTTACACCGAAATGTTAACATGCGATAAAAGGTGCACCGTGAGTTACAAACTCACGTTTTTAAAGAATGTTATAAAAGAAGAAAGAATAATGTTATTATAGTGCAAATAGAGAAGAGTTATTTTTCCTTTTATAGTGGAATTCGAGCCAAATGCCACGATGCACACTGCTCATCATATTTTAATCTACGGCTGTAAGTTTCCAGGATTCTGGCAAAGGGACAGCCCACGTGCTGTGTGGGACTGTGGCAAGATGGGAGGGAAAGTAACGGGTTACCACCGAGCACCCACATGTGCTAAAGGTTCTCAAATAATCTACGCCTGGGCACGAGATGCACCAAAACTTGTGCTTCCTGATGGTAAGTTATCCCCATTTTAAGCTTATTACATTTAAGATTTTAATCAATTCAACTCTTTGTTTCAAAGCCACACAATGGGATATCTTTGCAGAGCCCACCAAACATATCGAAAACCAATTTGTAGCATGTAAATCTACAAGTTTATCGCTGAGCCATTAGGGGGATAACTTTTTATTGTGGGGAAAGTCAATTTACACTATACTAATTTAAATGACAGATGAGAGTTTCCATTTTAATTTACTGTTTAAGATATAAACTATAACAACTAGTTAATTTTGATAATAATTCACATATAAAGAATTAATTTCATAAGGTAATCCACAATAGACTTTTAAATAAATTATAGTGTTGTTTAGAGTTTTTACATTATACTGATACTTGTAAAATTGTTACCTTGTATTGACTTACTGTAAACTTTAGGATAAGTTTCGATGTTGTTCAAAGGTGTCTCAATACTTTTGGCTCGGCATGGCCAGTTGGTTAAGGCACTTGACTCGTAATCTGAGGGTCGTGGGTTCGAATCCCCGTAACACCAAACCTGCTCGGCCTTTCAGCCGTGGGGACGTTATAATGTTAGAGTCAATCCCACTATTCGTTGGTAAAAGAGTAGCCTAAGAATTGGCGGTGGGTGATGATGATTAGCTGCCTTCCCTCTAGTCTTACACTGCTAAACGGCTAGCGCAGGTAGCCCTGGAGTAGCTTTGCGCGAAATTCCAAACAAACAACTCAATACTTTTTAGGTTAAAAGAGTAATATTGTTGTTTTCAAACGCTTTTGTTAGATTGTATTGGATACTATAAAAATATTACCTTACAATGTTTACTTACTAGCTGAACCTAAGCCTAATTCAAACCATCGAGGTTGGCCGAATGCCATGAGAATTCGTCGTAGATTTATGACTAAAAACGTTGTAAAAATGATCGAAGATTTCACGCTATTTAATCAAAACGGATAGTATTCCACCTAGTGTAAATCTACTGAACTCATGATTACTTTGAAATGTTTACTTACTACCAAGGCCTAAGCCTAACTCATATTATCTAGGTCTGCTGAACGCCATGATAATATATTGTAGGTTTATGATAAAAAATGTTGTTAACATAGTTGTATATTCCACGCTACTTAGTCAACACAAAGAGTCTTCCACCTAATGTAAGTTTAATGAATTCATTCTATATCATAATTTAAACTATAATAATTAGTCTCTCAAAGAGCAGTGTAATGTCTAAAGTAAACCAAAAAACAACAACAGATATATGATTATGTGTCAATATGCTAAACAGAACCATAATGCCATTTTGTTTGTCGTAGGTGTTGGATTCAAGGTTGGAGGACCAGATACTGGAATAAGCTATCTAGTTTTACAAGTTCATTACGCCAACGTAGACAAGTTTTTAAGTAAGTCTGAATTATTCTGTTTTTTTACGTTAATCCATTTTACAAGTGAAGCTTATGTTATTTGTAAAACCTGTTGAACTTTAACAGAAATAATCATCTGATCTACAGGACGATAAAACCAAACGGATCCATTCTCCTTGTTTACAAGAATATTTTGTCTAAAAATGAACCATCCCAGAAAAATAATTTTTATTGATAGAGATTTTTGAATATAAATAGTAACTGTGGACTAGGTAAGAGCCAGCATGTAGCAAAAAATTAAATTTCGCGCGTATCAAAGTTATCATTGTTGGGTAATAGCTGCAATATTTATCAAACTGTATGCTTATAACTACGTATAGATGGTGCGACAGATAACTCCGGTGTAATTCTATCCACATTACCAGCAACAACCGAAAAGTAAGTGGTTGATATTTGTTCTCGTTCTAGTATTGTAAATGGTTTTGTTGGCTTTGGATCTATTTCGAATTGAGTCAGTAACTTACTTAATAAGAGAATGAACTTAGTTTGGCCACACATATGAAATCATTATTGGTGAATGTGATTTTATTAATCAGTAACAGATGAAAAAGGTTAACTTCATTACAGAGGTTCCATATTATTTATGCCCGATCCACATTTTTACAGGAAAACGTAAAGATAATGCTACATAAATGCATCATAAATAAATCTAACATTTATAAAAAATATCTCAATTTTTAGGTTTCAATATAGCCTTGCACCCTATTACGAACCATGTTTTAGTTGCGCTTTATTTCTTTTGCTAAAGTTACAGAGTCGAACTTAGGAATTTCGCCGCCAGAGAAAAAGATGTGATGCTGTCATTGGAAAAAAAATTGAGAATGTGGTATTGGATTTGTGTAGGCCAAGCCTAATTAATGACGCACCATCAGAAATAAATTGTAATACTTTTAAGCTGTACAACATTTACATTTGTTGTTATTATTATTATTATTATAAGAGCTGGTCGTGGTCATTGTGGTTTTGTGTCTTGTGTGGTAATTCAAAGATTAAAAGTTCACGACTCGTTTGCGCAAAAAAAATTCTCTATACTCTGGAACCATGGGTGTATTATAAAACTGACTGTCAAATCCTAGTATTCGGTCAGGGTAACCAAACAGTCGTGGAATCTGTTTATTAGCTATATTCCCTGTAGTTCATCAGTTCAAAATTAGGGATGGTTATGCGCATATAGCTTTGTGTGGCTTTGTGCAAAATTCTGAAAGACTATATACAAAATTATTTACTTTAACATTTTAATTTGAAATTTCCTTTATGAATGAATTATTTAGAATACTAAGTACAACATTTAGACAAATGATCTAGTGATCTGATATTCAATCTGGATTGATGGTGTTTTTCTTTTTCCTAGACTTACATCACGTTTATCGTTGCTTTTTAACTTTCATATAGTTAGGTCACGTCTAATGTTTGTCTTCCAGTCACTCAATTCGTGCCAAAGTTATCGCAGCAGGAGCTTGCGTCTCTTTTACATGAATAAATAAAAAAATAGACCGTGCTTTGTTCTTCTATAGTAATATGGCAATATTATAAGTTGCAACAAACCGTTTTCCATGGTTGCCCTGTGGAAACTATCTTTCACTTGTGGTGCTATTTATAGTGCTATTAGTTATTTCAAGTTGTCTGTGGGCCTTTTAGTACTAATAGTTATTATCATTTGACCACTATGCATGATCTCTTGAAACTTCAGCATAGTCATTCACATCATTGTTGTCAACAAGTTTTTCTTGTTGAAGTTTCTATCCAAAGACTACAGAAAATCCACTAGCATTCCACAATTTTGTTATTAAGATGTACATTTATTGTTCGTTGTCTGCTCCTCTAGTGTTTTGACATTAATTACTCTGTAACTTTAATTTAGTGTGTTCTCTCTTCCCTCAGTGTAAGATTTTGTTTTTCTAACATCCTATTTTCTCATATGCTTCTTTTGCTTGTCCTTTGTTTTTACTTGGTATTAAAGGTAAATGCAAATTTGCCAACCTGCTAAAGCCACCCCGGTTGGCATATTAGGGAGCCCAGCAAGAACATTTTGACAACAATTCATTTGATTAAAATAGATCTTAGAAAATGTGTAGTGTTTACACAATAGGGAGCCCAACATGAACATTTTGACAACAATTCATTTGATTAAAATAGATCTTATAATATGTGTAGTGTTCACACAATAGGGAGCCCAACATGAACATTTTAACTACAATTCATTTGTTTAAAACAAATCTTAGAAAATGGGTAGTATTTACACAATAGGGAGCCCAACACGAACATTCTAATACAATTCATTTGTTTAAAACAAATCTTAGAAAATGGGTAGTATTTACACAATAGGGAACCCAACACGAACATTCTAACTACAATTCATTTGTTTAAAACAAATCTTAGAAAATGGGTAGTATTTACACAATAGGGAGCCCAACACGAACATTCTAACTACAATTCATTTGTTCAAAACAAATCTAAGAAAATGGGTAGAGTTTACACAATAGGGAGCCCAACACGAACATTTTAACTACAATTCATTTGTTTAAAACAAATCTTAGAAAATAGGTAGTGTTTACACAATAAGGAGCCCAACACGAACATTTTAACCACAATTCATTTGTTTAAAACAAATCTTAGAAACTGGGTAGTATTTACACAATAGGGAGCCCAACACGAACATTTTAACTACAATTCATTTGTTCAAAACAAATCTTAGAAAATGGGTAGTATTTACACAATAGGGAGCCCAACACGAACATTTTAACTACAATTCATTTGTTCAAAACAAATCTAAGAAAATGGGTAGAGTTTACACAATAGGGAGCCCAACACGAACATTTTAACTACAATTCATTTGTTTAAAACAAATCTTAGAAAATGGGTAGTGTTTACACAATAAGGAGCCCAACACGAACATTTTAACTAAAATTTATTTGTTTAAAACAAATCTTAGAAAATGGGTAGTGTTTACACAATAGGGAGCCCAACATGAACATTTTAATCACAATTCATTTGTTCATAACAAATCTTAGAAAATGGGTAGTATTTACACAATAGGGAGCCCAACATGAACATTTTAACTACAATTCATTTGTTTAAAACAAATCTTAGAAATTGGGTAGTGTTTACACAATAGGGAGCCCAACACGAACATTTTAACTACAATTCATTTGTTTAAAACAAATCTTAGAAAATGGGTAGTGTTTACACAATAGGGAGCCCAACACGAACATTTTAACTACAATTCATTTGTTTAAAACAAATCTTAGAAAATGGGTAGTGTTTACACAATAGGGAGCCCAACATGAACATTTTAACTACAATTCATTTGTTTATAACAAATCTTAGAAAATGGGTAGTATTTACACAATAGGGAGCCCAACATGAACATTTTAACTACAATTCATTTGTTTAAAACAAATCTTAGAAAATGGGTAGTATTTACACAATAGGTAGCCCAACAAGAACATTTTAACTACAATTAATTTGTTTAAAACAAATCTTAGAAAATGGGTAGTGTTTACACAATAGGGAGCCCAACATGAACATTTTAACTACAATTCATTTGTTTAAAACAAATCTTAGAAAATGGGTAGTGTTTACACAATAGGGAGCCCAACGTGAAGATTTTAACTACAATTCATTTGTTTAAAACAAATCTTAGAAAATGGGTAGTATTTACACAATAGGGAGCCCAACATGAAGATTTTAACTACAATTCATTTGTTTAAAACAAATCTTAGAAATTGGGTAGTGTTTACACAATAGGGAGCCCAACACGAACATTTTAACTACAATTCATTTGTTTAAAACAAATCTTAGAAAATGGGTAGTGTTTACACAATAGGGAGCCCAACACGAACATTTTAACTACAATTCATTTGTTTAAAACAAATCTTAGAAAATGGGTAGTGTTGACACAATAGGGAGCCCAACACGAACATTTTAACTGCAATTCATTTGTTTAAAACAAATCTTAGAAAATGGGTAGTGTTTACACAATAGGGAGCCCAACATGAACATTTTAACTACAATTCATTTGTTTATAACAAATCTTAGAAAATGGGTAGTATTTACACAATAGGGAGCCCAACATGAACATTTTAACTACAATTCATTTGTTTAAAACAAATCTTAGAAAATGGGTAGTATTTACACAATAGGTAGCCCAACAAGAACATTTTAACTACAATTAATTTGTTTAAAACAAATCTTAGAAAATGGGTAGTGTTTACACAATAGGGAGCCCAACATGAACATTTTAACTACAATTCATTTGTTTAAAACAAATCTTAGAAAATGGGTAGTGTTTACACAATAGGGAGCCCAACGTGAAGATTTTAACTACAATTCATTTGTTTAAAACAAATCTTAGAAAATGGGTAGTATTTACACAATAGGGAGCCCAACATGAAGATTTTAACTACAATTCATTTGTTTAAAACAAATCTTAGAAAATGGGTAGTGTTTACACAATAGAGAGCCCAACATGATCATTTTAACTACAATTCATTTGTTTAAAACAAATCTTAGAAAATGGGTAGTGTTTACACAATAGGGAGCCCAACATGAATATTTTAAGTACAATTCATTTGTTTAAAACAGATCTTAGGAAATGGGTAATGATTATTTTTAGGTATTTCAACAGGTTTTATCCACCAGCAATAATTTGGAAAAGAATGTTTGATACTTCAAACAATTCTTTGTTTACTTTGGTAAATATTTTTGGTGACGATTTGAAGTATACTATCCAAGCTTCCACAACTTGATGAGATTATATTATCTAGATGGGTAGTGTCAAAGTTATCATAATCAGATGAGCTTATGTTATCCAGATGGGTAGTATCCAACCTGAAACAATTGGATGACATTTAACTATCCAAGCTAGCACAATTGGATTAGGTTATATTATTCGGTAAGATATATCAAGGCTAACACAGTTGGCTGAGTTTATATCATCCAATAGAATAGTATCCAAGCTAGTACCTACTAGGTTGCATTATACAGAAACACAGTATCCAAACTATTACAGTTAGATGATGTTATATTATACAGAAAGGTAGTATCAAAGCTAGAACATGTTAGGTTATGTTATTTATTATATTTTGTTTGGATTAAAGATTGTGTTATATTAGTAAAATCAAGAAAATTAATAAAGGCTTAATTATCTAAGATGTATTTTGATAACACTACACAACAATTATTTTGAAAAGTTTTGCTTCCTGAAAAGTTTATGCTGATTGTGACAGGTACCTGGTGGGTATGTACATATATAGTTTTGGTTTTGCTTCATCACGTAGGAACTCTGAGAAATAGACAGTTAACTGTTTACTGACAATAACATATTTAATTGCATTTATGTTTCTAATACATTATTAAGTTCAACATAATTAAAAGTGTATTGCTCATGATCTTTGTTTGTATTCAATGTCCGGTGCATCACGTTGCTGTGTCCAATAGTAGTCAGCAAGCATTGATGGATTCTAGTTGCCCTAATATCGTTTTTCCATTGTAACAATGTCCTAGTGAAACCAAGATTTCGATGAAATGGTACATGATGGGCAAATTTGGATGTGATTTTCGTGATCAGCAGCCAAAAATCTATAAGGAACACCCAACAGTGTTCAAGAAGCAAACACTTTGTTGTGCAGTGTAATCTTAATGTGACAAACATAGCATGCATATATATATGTATATATCTGTGTATGTGTCCGAAATAATAAATAGGATGTGACGCCATCTATTGAATGGTCACAAATACATATCCATAAAAAAAATTCAAATTTTTGATATTCAGGATTCAGGCAATTAGAAAAACAACTATGATATGTGCAACAACCGTTTCTTTATAACAGAACACAATTTTAAATAAAAGAACTTTTGTCACAACAAAAACACGACTTTCACTAGGTTTGTATGGGAGGTTTTAATTATATCTTTATTGATCTACTTTGTAAATATAGAACTAAAAATGAAATTGTTAAAACACTATTATGTTTTCTTTAAATGGTTTCACTTTTAATACGTAAAACCATTACAATTTATATCAGCAAAATCCAAGCACTTTTCCCATGTATTACTTTCCAGAAAAATCTGTTTTCAAAACATGTTCACTTCTTTACAATATTTGTTTATGAAGTATGAATACTATGATAAGTAATTACTAGTTCAAACTGTTACCTGTAGGGGACATTTCTTCTAGTACAGATAGTGTTTCTAAACCTTTCTTTCTATTCTCATGTTGCATCCATAAGATAATTATGTTTTTTTTCACCTATATAAGTCAGTGATCAGTAATAGCCTAACCATATTTTTAGGGTGAACAAGAGAGCAGGTATCTTACTTTTGGGTACAGGTGGAACTATTCCTGCTCACAGAGAGGGTAAGCTGCATCATAGTTTCTGTGTATAAGGTTTGTATAATTGTGGAATAACATCCATGGATCTTACTTACAGAGAAGGTAAGCTACATCACAGTTTCTATGTATAGGGTTCATACAACCATGATAAAAACATCCATGAATGTTGCATACAGAAAAGGTAAGCTACATCACAGTTTGTGTGTACAAGGTTTATATAACCATGGAATAACATCTATGGATCCTACTTAGAGACAAGGTAAGCTACATCACAGTTTGTGTGTACAAGGTTTATATAACCATGGAATAACATCTATGGATCCTACTTAGAGAGAAGGTAAGCTACATCACAGTTTGTGTGTACAAGGTTTTTATAACCATGGAATAACATTTATGGATCCTACTTAGAGAGAAGGTAAGCTACATCACAGTTTGTGTGTACAAGGTTTTTATAACCATGGAATAACATCTATGGATCCTACTTAGAGAGAAGGTAAGCTACATCACAGTTTGTGTGTACAAGGTTTTTATAACCATGGAATAACATTCATGGATCCTACTTAGAGAGAAGGTAAGTTACATCACAGTTTGTCTGTACAAGGTTTTATAACCATGGAATAACATTCATGGATCCTACTTAGAGAGAGGTAAGCTACATCACAGTTTGTCTGTACAAGGTTTTATAACCATGGAATAACATTCATGGATCCTACTTAGAGAAAGGTAAGCTACATCACAGTTTGTGTGTACAAGGTTTATATAACCTTGGAATAACATCTATGGATCCTACTTAGAAAAGGTAAGCTACATCACAGTTTCTATGTATAGGGTTCATACAACCATGATAAAACATCCATGAATGTACATACAGAAAAGGTAAGCTACATCACAGTTTGTGTGTACAAGGTTTATATAACCATGGAATAACATCTATGGATCCTACTTAGAGAGAAGGTAAGCTACATCACAGTTTGTGTGTACAAGGTTTTTATAACCATGGAATAACATTTATGGATCCTACTTAGAGAGAAGGTAAGCTACATCACAGTTTGTGTGTACAAGGTTTTACAACCATGGAATAACATCTATGGATCCTACTTAGAGAGAAGGTAAGCTACATCACAGTTTGTGTGTACAAGGTTTTTATAACCATGGAATAACATTCATGGATCCTACTTAGAGAGAAGGTAAGTTACATCACAGTTTGTCTGTACAAGGTTTTTATAACCATGGAATAACATTCATGGATCCTACTTAGAGAGAAGGTAAGCTACATCACAGTTTGTCTGTACAAGGTTTTTATAACCATGGAATAACATTCATGGATCCTACTTAGAGAGAAGGTAAGCTACATCACAGTTTGTGTGTACAAGGTTTATATAACCTTGGAATAACATCTATGGATCCTACTTAGAGAAAAGGTAAGCTACATCACAGTTTCTATGTATAGGGTTCATACAACCATGATAAAAACATCCATGAATGTCGCATACAGAAAAGGTAAGCTACATCACAGTTTGTGTGTACAAGGTTTATATAACCATGGAATAACATCTATGGATCCTACTTAGAGAAGGTAAGCTACATCACAGTTTGTGTGTACAAGGTTTTTATAACCATGGAATAACATTTATGGATCCTACTTAGAGAGAAGGTAAGCTACATCACAGTTTGTGTGTACAAGGTTTTTATAACCATGGAATAACATCCATGGATCCTACTTAGAGAAGGTAAGCTACATCACAGTTTGTGTGTACAAGGTTTTATAACCATGGAATAACATTCATGGATCCTACTTAGAGAGAAGGTAAGTTACATCACAGTTTGTCTGTTCAAGGTTTTTATAACCATGGAATAACATTCATGGATCCTACTTAGAGAGAAGGTAAGCTACATCACAGTTTGTCTGTACAAGGTTTTTATAACCATGGAATAACATTCATGGATCCTACTTAGAGAGAAGGTAAGCTACATCACAGTTTGTGTGTACAAGGTTTATATAACCTTGGAATAACATCTATGGATCCTACTTAGAGAAAAGGTAAGCTACATCACAGTTTCTATGTATAGGGTTCATACAACCATGATAAAAACATCCATGAATGTCGCATACAGAAAAGGTAAGCTACATCACAGTTTGTGTGTACAAGGTTTATATAACCATGGAATAACATCTATGGATCCTACTTAGAGAGAAGGTAAGCTACATCACAGTTTGTGTGTACAAGGTTTTTATAACCATGGAATAACATCCATGGATCCTACTTAGAGAGAAGGTAAGCTACATCACAGTTTGTGTGTACAAGGTTTTTATAACCATGGAATAACATTCATGGATCCTACTTATAGAGAAGGTAAGTTACATCACAGTTTGTCTGTTCAAGGTTTTTATAACCATGGAATAACATTCATGGATCCTACTTAGAGAGAAGGTAAGCTACATCACAGTTTGTCTGTACAAGGTTTTTATAACCATGGAATAACATTCATGGATCCTACTTAGAGAGAAGGTAAGCTACATCACAGTTTGTGTGTACAAGGTTTATATAACCTTGGAATAACATCTATGGATCCTACTTAGAGAAAAGGTAAGCTACATCACAGTTTCTATGTATAGGGTTCATACAACCATGATAAAAACATCCATGAATGTCGCATACAGAAAAGGTAAGCTACATCACAGTTTGTGTGTACAAGGTTTATATAACCATGGAATAACATCTATGGATCCTACTTAGAGAGAAGGTAAGCTACATCACAGTTTGTGTGTACAAGGTTTTTATAACCATGGAATAACATTTATGGATCCTACTTAGAGAGAGGTAAGCTACATCACAGTTTGTGTGTACGAGGTTTTACAACCATGGAATAACATCTATGGATCCTACTTAGAGAGAAGGTAAGCTACATCACAGTTTGTGTGTACAAGGTTTTTATAACCATGGAATAACATTCATGGATCCTACTTAGAGAGAAGGTAAGTTACATCACAGTTTGTCTGTACAAGGTTTTATAACCATGGAATAACATTCATGGATCCTACTTAGAGAGAAGGTAAGCTACATCACAGTTTGTCTGTACAAGGTTTTTATAACCATGGAATAACATTCATGGATCCTACTTAGAGAAGGTAAGCTACATCACAGTTTGTGTGTACAAGGTTTATATAACCTTGGAATAACATCTATGGATCCTACTTAGAGAAAGGTAAGCTACATCACAGTTTCTATGTATAGGGTTCATACAACTATGATAAAACATCCATGAATGTCGCATACAGAAAAGGTAAGCTACATCACAGTTTGTGTGTACAAGGTTTATATAACCATGGAATAACATCTATGGATCCTACTTAGAGAAAGGTAAGCTACATCACAGTTTGTGTGTACAAGGTTTTTACAACCATGGAATAACATCTATGGATCCTACTTAGAGAGAAGGTAAGCTACATCACAGTTTGTGTGTACAAGGTTTTATAACCATGGAATAACATTTATGGATCCTACTTAGAGAGAGGTAAGCTACATCACAGTTTGTGTGTACAAGGTTTTATAACCATGGAATAACATCCATGGATCCTACTTAGAGAGAAGGTAAGCTACATCACAGTTTGTGTGTACAAGGTTTTATATAACCATGGAATAACATTCATGGATCCTACTTAGAGAGAGGTAAGTTACATCACAGTTTGTCTGTTCAAGGTTTATATAACCATGGAATAACATCTATGGATCCTACTTAGAGAGAAGGTAAGCTACATCACAGTTTGTGTGTACAAGGTTTTATAACCATGGAATAACATTTATGGATCCTACTTAGAGAGAAGGTAAGCTACATCACAGTTTGTGTGTACAAGGTTTTATAACCATGGAATAACATCCATGGATCCTACTTAGAGAGAAGGTAAGCTACATCACAGTTTGTGTGTACAAGGTTTTATAACCATGGAATAACATCCATGGATCCTACTTAGAGAAGGGTAAGCTACATCACAGTTTGTGTGTACAAGGTTTTTATAACCATGGAATAACATTCATGGATCCTACTTAGAGAGAAGGTAAGTTACATCACAGTTTGTCTGTTCAAGGTTTATATAACCATGGAATAACATCTATGGATCCTACTTAGAGAGAAGGTAAGCTACATCACAGTTTGTGTGTACAAGGTTTTTATAACCATGGAATAACATTTATGGATCCTACTTAGAGAGAAGGTAAGCTACATCACAGTTTGTGTGTACAAGGTTTTATAACCATGGAATAACATCTATGGATCCTACTTAGAGAGAAGGTAAGCTACATCACAGTTTGTGTGTACAAGGTTTTATAACCATGGAATAACATTTATGGATCCTACTTAGAGAAAGGTAAGCTACATCACAGTTTGTGTGTACAAGGTTTTACAACCATGGAATAACATCTATGGATCCTACTTAGAGAGAAGGTAAGCTACATCACAGTTTGTGTGTACAAGGTTTTTATAACCATGGGATAACATTCATGGATCCTACTTAGAGAGAAGGTAAGCTACATCACAGTTTGTGTGTACAAGGTTTTTATAACCATGGAATAACATTCATGGATCCTACTTAGAGAGAAGGTAAGCTACATCACAGTTTGTGTGTACAAGGTTTATATAACCATGGAATAACATCTATGGATCCTACTTAGAGAAGGTAAGCTACATCACAGTTTGTGTGTACAAGGTTTTATAACCATGGAATAACATTTATGGATCCTACTTAGAGAGAAGGTAAGCTACATCACAGTTTGTGTGTACAAGGTTTTTATAACCATGGAATAACATCTATGGATCCTACTTAGAGAGAAGGTAAGCTACATCACAGTTTGTGTGTACAAGGTTTTTATAACCATGGAATAACATTCATGGATCCTACTTAGAGAAGGTAAGTTACATCACAGTTTGTCTGTACAAGGTTTTTATAACCATGGAATAACATTCATGGATCCTACTTAGAGAGAAGGTAAGCTACATCACAGTTTGTCTGTACAAGGTTTTTATAACCATGGAATAACATTCATGGATCCTACTTAGAGAGAAGGTAAGCTACATCACAGTTTGTGTGTACAAGGTTTATATAACCTTGGAATAACATCTATGGATCCTACTTAGAGAAAAGGTAAGCTACATCACAGTTTCTATGTATAGGGTTCATACAACCATGATAAAAACATCCATGAATGTCGCATACAGAAAAGGTAAGCTACATCACAGTTTGTGTGTACAAGGTTTATATAACCATGGAATAACATCTATGGATCCTACTTAGAGAGAAGGTAAGCTACATCACAGTTTGTGTGTACAAGGTTTTTATAACCATGGAATAACATTTATGGATCCTACTTAGAGAGAAGGTAAGCTACATCACAGTTTGTGTGTACAAGGTTTTTATAACCATGGAATAACATCCATGGATCCTACTTAGAGAGAAGGTAAGCTACATCACAGTTTGTGTGTACAAGGTTTTTATAACCATGCAATAACATTCATGGATCCTACTTAGAGAAGGTAAGTTACATCACAGTTTGTCTGTTCAAGGTTTTATAACCATGGAATAACATTCATGGATCCTACTTAGAGAAGGTAAGCTACATCACAGTTTGTCTGTACAAGGTTTTTATAACCATGGAATAACATTCATGGATCCTACTTAGAGAGAAGGTAAGCTACATCACAGTTTGTGTGTACAAGGTTTATATAACCTTGGAATAACATCTATGGATCCTACTTAGAGAAAAGGTAAGCTACATCACAGTTTCTATGTATAGGGTTCATACAACCATGATAAAAACATCCATGAATGTCGCATACAGAAAAGGTAAGCTACATCACAGTTTGTGTGTACAAGGTTTATATAACCATGGAATAACATCTATGGATCCTACTTAGAGAGAAGGTAAGCTACATCACAGTTTGTGTGTACAAGGTTTTTATAACCATGGAATAACATCCATGGATCCTACTTAGAGAGAAGGTAAGCTACATCACAGTTTGTGTGTACAAGGTTTTTATAACCATGGAATAACATTCATGGATCCTACTTATAGAGAAGGTAAGTTACATCACAGTTTGTCTGTTCAAGGTTTTTATAACCATGGAATAACATTCATGGATCCTACTTAGAGAGAAGGTAAGCTACATCACAGTTTGTCTGTACAAGGTTTTTATAACCATGGAATAACATTCATGGATCCTACTTAGAGAGAAGGTAAGCTACATCACAGTTTGTGTGTACAAGGTTTATATAACCTTGGAATAACATCTATGGATCCTACTTAGAGAAAAGGTAAGCTACATCACAGTTTCTATGTATAGGGTTCATACAACCATGATAAAAACATCCATGAATGTCGCATACAGAAAAGGTAAGCTACATCACAGTTTGTGTGTACAAGGTTTATATAACCATGGAATAACATCTATGGATCCTACTTAGAGAGAAGGTAAGCTACATCACAGTTTGTGTGTACAAGGTTTTTATAACCATGGAATAACATTTATGGATCCTACTTAGAGAGAAGGTAAGCTACATCACAGTTTGTGTGTAATGAGGTTTTACAACCATGGAATAACATCTATGGATCCTACTTAGAGAGAAGGTAAGCTACATCACAGTTTGTGTGTACAAGGTTTTTATAACCATGGAATAACATTCATGGATCCTACTTAGAGAGAAGGTAAGTTACATCACAGTTTGTCTGTACAAGGTTTTTATAACCATGGAATAACATTCATGGATCCTACTTAGAGAGAAGGTAAGCTACATCACAGTTTGTCTGTACAAGGTTTTTATAACCATGGAATAACATTCATGGATCCTACTTAGAGAGAAGGTAAGCTACATCACAGTTTGTGTGTACAAGGTTTATATAACCATGGAATAACATCCATGGATCCTACTTAGAGAGAAGGTAAGCTACATCACAGTTTGTGTGTACAAGGTTTTTATAACCATGGAATAACATTCATGGATCCTACTTAGAGAGAAGGTAAGTTACATCACAGTTTGTCTGTTCAAGGTTTATATAACCATGGAATAACATCTATGGATCCTACTTAGAGAGAAGGTAAGCTACATCACAGTTTGTGTGTACAAGGTTTTTATAACCATGGAATAACATTTATGGATCCTACTTAGAGAGAAGGTAAGCTACATCACAGTTTGTGTGTACAAGGTTTTTATAACCATGGAATAACATCTATGGATCCTACTTAGAGAGAAGGTAAGCTACATCACAGTTTGTGTGTACAAGGTTTTTATAACCATGGAATAACATTTATGGATCCTACTTAGAGAGAAGGTAAGCTACATCACAGTTTGTGTGTACAAGGTTTTTACAACCATGGAATAACATCTATGGATCCTACTTAGAGAGAAGGTAAGCTACATCACAGTTTGTGTGTACAAGGTTTTTATAACCATGGGATAACATTCATGGATCCTACTTAGAGAAGGTAAGCTACATCACAGTTTGTGTGTACAAGGTTTTTATAACCATGGAATAACATTCATGGATCCTACTTAGAGAGAAGGTAAGCTACATCACAGTTTGTGTGTACAAGGTTTATATAACCATGGAATAACATCTATGGATCCTACTTAGAGAGAAGGTAAGCTACATCACAGTTTGTGTGTACAAGGTTTTATAACCATGGAATAACATTTATGGATCCTACTTAGAGAGAAGGTAAGCTACATCACAGTTTGTGTGTACAAGGTTTTTATAACCATGGAATAACATCTATGGATCCTACTTAGAGAGAAGGTAAGCTACATCACAGTTTGTGTGTACAAGGTTTTTATAACCATGGAATAACATTCATGGATCCTACTTAGAGAGAAGGTAAGTTACATCACAGTTTGTCTGTACAAGGTTTTTATAACCATGGAATAACATTCATGGATCCTACTTAGAGAGAAGGTAAGCTACATCACAGTTTGTCTGTACAAGGTTTTTATAACCATGGAATAACATTCATGGATCCTACTTAGAGAGAAGGTAAGCTACATCACAGTTTGTGTGTACAAGGTTTATATAACCTTGGAATAACATCTATGGATCCTACTTAGAGAAAGGTAAGCTACATCACAGTTTCTATGTATAGGGTTCATACAACCATGATAAAACATCCATGAATGTCGCATACAGAAAAGGTAAGCTACATCACAGTTTGTGTGTACAAGGTTTATATAACCATGGAATAACATCTATGGATCCTACTTAGAGAGAAGGTAAGCTACATCACAGTTTGTGTGTACAAGGTTTTTATAACCATGGAATAACATTTATGGATCCTACTTAGAGAGAAGGTAAGCTACATCACAGTTTGTGTGTACAAGGTTTTTATAACCATGGAATAACATCCATGGATCCTACTTAGAGAGAAGGTAAGCTACATCACAGTTTGTGTGTACAAGGTTTTTATAACCATGCAATAACATTCATGGATCCTACTTAGAGAGAAGGTAAGTTACATCACAGTTTGTCTGTTCAAGGTTTTATAACCATGGAATAACATTCATGGATCCTACTTAGAGAGAAGGTAAGCTACATCACAGTTTGTCTGTACAAGGTTTTTATAACCATGGAATAACATTCATGGATCCTACTTAGAGAGAAGGTAAGCTACATCACAGTTTGTGTGTACAAGGTTTATATAACCTTGGAATAACATCTATGGATCCTACTTAGAGAAAAGGTAAGCTACATCACAGTTTCTATGTATAGGGTTCATACAACCATGATAAAAACATCCATGAATGTCGCATACAGAAAAGGTAAGCTACATCACAGTTTGTGTGTACAAGGTTTATATAACCATGGAATAACATCTATGGATCCTACTTAGAGAGAAGGTAAGCTACATCACAGTTTGTGTGTACAAGGTTTTTATAACCATGGAATAACATCCATGGATCCTACTTAGAGAGAAGGTAAGCTACATCACAGTTTGTGTGTACAAGGTTTTTATAACCATGGAATAACATTCATGGATCCTACTTAGAGAAGGTAAGTTACATCACAGTTTGTCTGTTCAAGGTTTTTATAACCATGGAATAACATTCATGGATCCTACTTAGAGAGAAGGTAAGCTACATCACAGTTTGTCTGTACAAGGTTTTTATAACCATGGAATAACATTCATGGATCCTACTTAGAGAGAAGGTAAGCTACATCACAGTTTGTGTGTACAAGGTTTATATAACCTTGGAATAACATCTATGGATCCTACTTAGAGAAAAGGTAAGCTACATCACAGTTTCTATGTATAGGGTTCATACAACCATGATAAAAACATCCATGAATGTCGCATACAGAAAAGGTAAGCTACATCACAGTTTGTGTGTACAAGGTTTATATAACCATGGAATAACATCTATGGATCCTACTTAGAGAGAAGGTAAGCTACATCACAGTTTGTGTGTACAAGGTTTTTATAACCATGGAATAACATTTATGGATCCTACTTAGAGAGAAGGTAAGCTACATCACAGTTTGTGTGTACGAGGTTTTTACAACCATGGAATAACATCTATGGATCCTACTTAGAGAGAAGGTAAGCTACATCACAGTTTGTGTGTACAAGGTTTTTATAACCATGGAATAACATTCATGGATCCTACTTAGAGAGAAGGTAAGTTACATCACAGTTTGTCTGTACAAGGTTTTTATAACCATGGAATAACATTCATGGATCCTACTTAGAGAGAAGGTAAGCTACATCACAGTTTGTCTGTACAAGGTTTTTATAACCATGGAATAACATTCATGGATCCTACTTAGAGAGAAGGTAAGCTACATCACAGTTTGTGTGTACAAGGTTTATATAACCTTGGAATAACATCTATGGATCCTACTTAGAGAAAAGGTAAGCTACATCACAGTTTCTATGTATAGGGTTCATACAACTATGATAAAAACATCCATGAATGTCGCATACAGAAAAGGTAAGCTACATCACAGTTTGTGTGTACAAGGTTTATATAACCATGGAATAACATCTATGGATCCTACTTAGAGAGAAGGTAAGCTACATCACAGTTTGTGTGTACAAGGTTTTTACAACCATGGAATAACATCTATGGATCCTACTTAGAGAGAAGGTAAGCTACATCACAGTTTGTGTGTACAAGGTTTTTATAACCATGGAATAACATTTATGGATCCTACTTAGAGAGAAGGTAAGCTACATCACAGTTTGTGTGTACAAGGTTTTTATAACCATGGAATAACATCCATGGATCCTACTTAGAGAGAAGGTAAGCTACATCACAGTTTGTGTGTACAAGGTTTTTATAACCATGGAATAACATTCATGGATCCTACTTAGAGAGAAGGTAAGTTACATCACAGTTTGTCTGTTCAAGGTTTATATAACCATGGAATAACATCTATGGATCCTACTTAGAGAGAAGGTAAGCTACATCACAGTTTGTGTGTACAAGGTTTTTATAACCATGGAATAACATTTATGGATCCTACTTAGAGAGAAGGTAAGCTACATCACAGTTTGTGTGTACAAGGTTTTTATAACCATGGAATAACATCCATGGATCCTACTTAGAGAGAAGGTAAGCTACATCACAGTTTGTGTGTACAAGGTTTTTATAACCATGGAATAACATCCATGGATCCTACTTAGAGAGAAGGTAAGCTACATCACAGTTTGTGTGTACAAGGTTTTTATAACCATGGAATAACATTCATGGATCCTACTTAGAGAGAAGGTAAGTTACATCACAGTTTGTCTGTTCAAGGTTTATATAACCATGGAATAACATCTATGGATCCTACTTAGAGAGAAGGTAAGCTACATCACAGTTTGTGTGTACAAGGTTTTTATAACCATGGAATAACATTTATGGATCCTACTTAGAGAGAAGGTAAGCTACATCACAGTTTGTGTGTACAAGGTTTTTATAACCATGGAATAACATCTATGGATCCTACTTAGAGAGAAGGTAAGCTACATCACAGTTTGTGTGTACAAGGTTTTTATAACCATGGAATAACATTTATGGATCCTACTTAGAGAGAAGGTAAGCTACATCACAGTTTGTGTGTACAAGGTTTTTACAACCATGGAATAACATCTATGGATCCTACTTAGAGAGAAGGTAAGCTACATCACAGTTTGTGTGTACAAGGTTTTTATAACCATGGGATAACATTCATGGATCCTACTTAGAGAGAAGGTAAGCTACATCACAGTTTGTGTGTACAAGGTTTTTATAACCATGGAATAACATTCATGGATCCTACTTAGAGAGAAGGTAAGCTACATCACAGTTTGTGTGTACAAGGTTTATATAACCATGGAATAACATCTATGGATCCTACTTAGAGAGAAGGTAAGCTACATCACAGTTTGTGTGTACAAGGTTTTTATAACCATGGAATAACATTTATGGATCCTACTTAGAGAGAAGGTAAGCTACATCACAGTTTGTGTGTACAAGGTTTTTATAACCATGGAATAACATCTATGGATCCTACTTAGAGAGAAGGTAAGCTACATCACAGTTTGTGTGTACAAGGTTTTTATAACCATGGAATAACATTCATGGATCCTACTTAGAGAGAAGGTAAGTTACATCACAGTTTGTCTGTACAAGGTTTTATAACCATGGAATAACATTCATGGATCCTACTTAGAGAGAGGTAAGCTACATCACAGTTTGTCTGTACAAGGTTTTTATAACCATGGAATAACATTCATGGATCCTACTTAGAGAGAAGGTAAGCTACATCACAGTTTGTGTGTACAAGGTTTATATAACCTTGGAATAACATCTATGGATCCTACTTAGAGAAAGGTAAGCTACATCACAGTTTCTATGTATAGGGTTCATACAACCATGATAAAAACATCCATGAATGTCGCATACAGAAAAGGTAAGCTACATCACAGTTTGTGTGTACAAGGTTTATATAACCATGGAATAACATCTATGGATCCTACTTAGAGAGAAGGTAAGCTACATCACAGTTTGTGTGTACAAGGTTTTTACAACCATGGAATAACATCTATGGATCCTACTTAGAGAAGGTAAGCTACATCACAGTTTGTGTGTACAAGGTTTTTATAACCATGGAATAACATTCATGGATCCTACTTAGAGAGAAGGTAAGTTACATCACAGTTTGTCTGTACAAGGTTTTTATAACCATGGAATAACATTCATGGATCCTACTTAGAGAGAAGGTAAGCTACATCACAGTTTGTCTGTACAAGGTTTTATAACCATGGAATAACATTCATGGATCCTACTTAGAGAAGGTAAGCTACATCACAGTTTGTGTGTACAAGGTTTATATAACCTTGGAATAACATCTATGGATCCTACTTAGAGAAAGGTAAGCTACATCACAGTTTCTATGTATAGGGTTCATACAACCATGATAAAACATCCATGAATGTAGCATACAGAAAGGTAAGCTACATCACAGTTTGTGTGTACAAGGTTTATATAACCATGGAATAACATCTATGGATCCTACTTAGAGAGAAGGTAAGCTACATCACAGTTTGTGTGTACAAGGTTTTTATAACCATGGAATAACATTTATGGATCCTACTTAGAGAGAAGGTAAGCTACATCACAGTTTGTGTGTACAAGGTTTTTATAACCATGGAATAACATCCATGGATCCTACTTAGAGAGAAGGTAAGCTACATCACAGTTTGTGTGTACAAGGTTTTATAACCATGGAATAACATTCATGGATCCTACTTAGAGAGAAGGTAAGTTACATCACAGTTTGTCTGTTCAAGGTTTATATAACCATGGAATAACATCTATGGATCCTACTTAGAGAGAAGGTAAGCTACATCACAGTTTGTGTGTACAAGGTTTTATAACCATGGAATAACATTTATGGATCCTACTTAGAGAGAAGGTAAGCTACATCACAGTTTGTGTGTACAAGGTTTTTTATAACCATGGAATAACATCCATGGATCCTACTTAGAGAGAAGGTAAGCTACATCACAGTTTGTGTGTACAAGGTTTTTATAACCATGGAATAACATCCATGGATCCTACTTAGAGAGAAGGTAAGCTACATCACAGTTTGTGTGTACAAGGTTTTATAACCATGGAATAACATTCATGGATCCTACTTAGAGAAGGTAAGTTACATCACAGTTTGTCTGTTCAAGGTTTATATAACCATGGAATAACATCTATGGATCCTACTTAGAGAGAAGGTAAGCTACATCACAGTTTGTGTGTACAAGGTTTTTATAACCATGGAATAACATTTATGGATCCTACTTAGAGAGAAGGTAAGCTACATCACAGTTTGTGTGTACAAGGTTTTTATAACCATGGAATAACATCCATGGATCCTACTTAGAGAGAAGGTAAGCTACATCACAGTTTGTGTGTACAAGGTTTTTATAACCATGGAATAACATCTATGGATCCTACTTAGAGAGAAGGTAAGCTACATCACAGTTTGTGTGTACAAGGTTTTTATAACCATGGAATAACATTTATGGATCCTACTTAGAGAGAAGGTAAGCTACATCACAGTTTGTGTGTACAAGGTTTTTATAACCATGGAATAACATCTATGGATCCTACTTAGAGAGAAGGTAAGCTACATCACAGTTTGTGTGTACAAGGTTTTTATAACCACGGAATAACATCTATGGATATTGATAAACGACTGAATGTTCTATTTAAGTAGGTTATTATGTTTTTGGTATTCTAATTTGTTTTCTAATTAAAATGTATATTCTATGGATAAAGAAATATCCATCTTCCATATAAAAAGTATCTTAATGTATTCTCCAATTGGTTAGATTCCCAAAATCTTTATGTGTTATTCGTCTGACAATTTTATGATTTCATGTGATGCTCATTAACAGAAAAAGTAACTGAAAATTAAATTTTGTATTCCAGAAAAGAAAACATTTTTAATCTTCAAAAGATAAATTAGTTTCTATTCATAGAAAGTATAGTTTATAAAATGTTATTCGATGATATAAAATAACCATATGTGTTGTGAAGTCATATGAATTGGTGAACTTATGATTTTATGATCTGTTTAATCCATAACATAATTCACTTTGTTATATTGTGAGAAACAGAAGATTATTGCTAAATTTTGTTTGAGAATCATTCATTGTTTATATAGCATGTAACTATTCTACACTTTTATTCAGAGCACATGGAAACAGCTTGTCCCATAAAAGAACCAATCATCCTTCATCCATTCGCATTTCGAACACATACCCATCAACTTGGTAAGTAAAGTCAGTTGAACTGTGCTGAAAGAAATAAATACCTCAAGGACCAGAGAGTATCAAATGACATTGTTTTAAAACACAAACATATATTTGTGTTCTTATTGGTCAATTCGATATTTTACATAAAACGTCGTCTATAGTTGTAAATAATATCGTTTTACTTCTATAGAGAACTGCAGAGACTGTAGTCATTAAAACAAAAAACAAATGTGTACAAAGCACAGTATTGGTACTAAAAATTAGAATAGTGAAATCATTCTATACTGAGTTCTTCATTAGAATTATTAAATGTATTAAGAATAGTTTCATGTTTTAATGTAACAAAGAAATGATGAAACTTTTCATCTGATGTTTCAGGAAAAGTAGTAGCAGGTTACGTCATAAGAAAAAATGGCAGTTGGGAACGTATTGGAAAACATGACCCTTTAAAACCACAGGCGAGTTCTACAGTACACATATTGTACCTGCCACTTCTGTTATTAAATTTTCACACTTAAAATGATCATCTACTATTATGAAACTGACACTTTATTTATGTCAATAATGCACCAACTTATCACATAAAGAGTAAATGGAAAGCATAATAATGTAAACCAGTATGAAATGAAAGAATGATATAAGTTTTGAAATTTTATAAAAATCTAGTGGAAATTAAGAAACAAGATAAACCTTTTAAACAAGATAAACCTTTTAAACAAGATAAACCTTTTACCCTCACAGAAAACTCCAAAATAACTTTATCAGTTTATGAATGTCATACATTAAAAATCTAGGACAGCAGGGACTAATACATTTTTAAAACTGTTATCCACGAATAAAGATAACTCTATGACACACTCAGTACGAGTAACTAAATACATTTTTAAAACTGTTATTCACGAATAAAGATAACTCTATGACACACTCAGTACGAGCGACTAAATACATTTTTAAAACTGTTATCCACGAATAAAGATAACTCCATGACACACTCAGTACGAGTGACTAAATACATTTTTAAAACTGTTATCCACGAATAAAGATAACTCCATGACACACTCAGCACGAGTGACTAAATACATTTTTAAAACTGTTATCCACGAATAAAGATAACTCCATGACACACTCAGTACGAATGACTAAATACATTTTTAAATCTGTTATCCACGAATAATGATAACTCCATGACACACTCAGCACGAGTGACTAAATACATTTTTAAAACTGTTATCCACGAATAAAGATAACTCCATGACACACTCAGCACGAGTGACTAAATACATTTTTAAAACTGTTATCCACGAATAAAGATAACTCTATGACACACTCAGCACGAGTGACTAAATACATTTTTAAAACTGTTATCCACGAATAAAGATAACTCCATGACACACTCAGTACGAGTAACTAAATACATTTTTAAAGTGTTATTCACAAATAAAGATAACTCCATGACACACTCAGCACGAGTGACTAAATACATGTTTAAACTGTTATTCACAAATAAAGATAACTCCATGACAAACTCAGTACGGGTGACTAAATACAATTTTAAAACTGTTATTCACGAATAAAGATAACTCTATGACAAACTCAGTACGAGTGATTTGTTGTTTATAGCATTCACTAGATAGTTTTCGTATAATGTCATGTTTAAAGAAATCGTAAGTAATAATAGAATATTATTTTTCAGATGTTTTACCCCGTCAATAAAGACATGTCTATTTTTCAAGGAGATATTGTAGTAAGTAACTCGGTGATTTCGTCAGTTATTCTAATTAAGCTATTACAAGTCCCCTAGTAGGATAGCGGTAAGTCTACAGACTTGTAACGCTAAAATCTGGGATTCGGTTCTCCATAGTGCTGATAAACCTTTTGTGTTTTTGCTATAAATAATACACAAACAGCTATTAGAAAACAATCTTAAATATATGTGAAACCATTTATTGTTTATTTTAACAAGAATGTAAAAAAAAAATTATGCTCATTAATTTCGTATCACACCTCGCCAAAATTAGTCAGTAGCACAGAAGTTCTCATTTTAAGTGTATACATCTATGTATGTGACTGAAATCATAAATACATTGTGGTGTCATCTATCTAATAGCACTACAAACATTCATAGAAAATTCACACATTGGGAATTCAAGATTCAGACAATTAGAACAATAACCACGTATGTGTAAAAACCACTTCTTTATCACGGAACGCTAATTAAATTATATGTAGAGTTAGTAACCCACATTATCTGATTTTAAATGTTTAAATTCAAACAATATGTCATAACTCGGATATTTTTAGGTTATTTTTCTTGTGCTGCTGTGAGCTCTTATAACCAAAATTACTTTAGTCTATACGTCATTAAGACACAGTTTAAGTGTATAAATACGAGAAAATTATTTAATTTTCTTTTAATGAAATTTAAATTTGCGAAGCTTCTTTTCTGTGCCAAAAATAAATAAAAGAACGGATCTACTGGACTTATAGATAGAACCATATTATTCTCTTAAGAAATATGATAAGAAATGTATTTGGAAAGAAACACAATCGTAAAACTACTTCGAACAAGAACTGTATGTCTTGCTGTAACATTTGTAAGTGATTCTACTAATTAACACAAACTAACAATCCAGCACTCTTAACACTGTACAATGTAGCAAATAAATAGACACGAACGTAGATAAAATTTGAGGAAATATAATCTATTTCTTTGAAGTGAAGTATTTTAAAGTTAGAAAACTTTTTAAAATGTAACATTACTAATGTTAATGTATACACACAGCACAATCATGTTAGGAAAAACGTATATTTAAGAAATTAATTTTACAAAAATAAGACACCAAAGAACTCGAGCACTTTTGAAAGGTGGACCCTGGTTTGTTCTGTGTTGTGTTTTTATATACAGCACAGGTAATTAAAATATATTTAATCATAAAGTAATTGGATAGCATAAAACATAAGCAAAATATTTTAAAAAAGATAGTGTTATGAGTTAATTAATATTAGTTGTAATGATGAAAAGATACTGTGATGAGTTGATTAATATTAGTTGTAATGATGAAAAGATACTGTGATGAGTTGATTAATATTAGTTGTAATGATGAAAAGATACTGTGATGAGTTGATTAATATTAGTTGTTGTAATGAAAAGATACTGTGATCAGTTGATTAATATTAGTTGTTGTAATGAAAAGATACTGTGATGAGTTGATTAATATTAGTTGTAATGATGAAAAGATACTGTGATGAGTTGATTAATATTAGTTGTTGTGATGTAAAGATACTGTGATGAGTTGATTAATATTAGTTGTAATGATGAAAAGATACTGTGATGAGTTGATTAATATTAGTTGTAATGATGAAAAGATACTGTGATGAGTTGATTAATATTAATTGTAATGATGAAAAGATACTGTGATGAGTTGATTAATACTAGATGTTGTGATGAAAAGATACTGTGATGAGTTGATTAATACTAGATGTTGTGATGAAAAGATACTGTGATGAGTTGATTAATATTAGTTGTAGTGATGAAAAGATACAGTGATGAGTTGATTAATATTAGTTGTAAATAAATAGAACGAACGTAGATAAAATTTGAGGAAATATAATCTATTTCTTTGAAGTGAAGTATTTTAAAGTTAGAAAACTTTTTAAAATGTAACATTACTAATGTTAATGTATACACACAGCACAATCATGTTAGGAAAAACGTATATTTAAGAAATTAATTTTACAAAAATAAGACACCAAAGAACTCGAGCACTTTTGAAAGGTGGACCCTGGTTTGTTCTGTGTTGTGTTTTTATATACAGCACAGGTAATTAAAATATATTTAATCATAAAGTAATTGGATAGCATAAAACATAAGCAAAATATTTTAAAAAAGATAGTGTTATGAGTTAATTAATATTAGTTGTAATGATGAAAAGATACTGTGATGAGTTGATTAATATTAGTTGTAATGATGAAAAGATACTGTGATGAGTTGATTAATATTAGTTGTAATGATGAAAAGATACTGTGATGAGTTGATTAATATTAGTTGTTGTAATGAAAAGATACTGTGATGAGTTGATTAATATTAATTGTAATGATGAAAAGATACTGTGATGAGTTGATTAATACTAGATGTTGTGATGAAAAGATACTGTGATGAGTTGATTAATATTAGTTGTAGTGATGAAAAGATACAGTGATGAGTTGATTAATATTAGTTGTAATAATGAAAAGATACTGTGATGAGTTGATTAATATCAGTTGTTGTGATGAAAAGATACTGTGATGAGTTGATTAATATTAGTTGTAATGATGAAAAGATACTGTGATGAGTTGATTAATATTAGTTGTTGTGATGAAAAGATACTGTGATGAGTTAATTAATATTAGTTGTAATAATGAAAAGATACTGTGATGAGTTGATTAATATTAGTTGTTGTAATGAAAAGATACTGTGATGAGTTGATTAATATTAGTTTTTGTGATGAAAAGATACTGTGATGAGTTGATTAATATTAGTTGTTGTGATGAGTTGATTAATACTAGTTGTGATGAAAAGATACTGTGATGAGTTGATTAATATTAGTTGTTGTGATGAGTTGATTAATATTAGTTGTGATGAAAAGATACTGTGATGAGTTGATTAATATTAGTTGTAATAATGAAAAGATACTGTGATGAGTTGATTAATATTAGTTGTAATGATCCATTTTGATAGTTCTTGCAAACGAAATTAAAACATAGTCGTAACCGAGAATATATGATTTATTGCACCTGTATTTGTGGTTTTCTTTTTGGTCGATTTGTGGTAATTAAAAGGGCTGCTTTTAGACGATAAACTGTAAACTAGTTTGAAAAGAAAGGATGAAGTTTCATAAAGAGAATGCTGTTATGTGCCTAAACTATATTAGTAGTTTCAGTAGATCAAATTTGATGTAAATGTAAATTTATAAAGAGAGTTAACCAGACTTTTATAAGAAAGATTTTCATATTCTAATACAGGAACGTGTAACTGCAAATTTGACACTTTGTTTTTATATAGTTAGTTCGCGGTTGATTCTCGACTATTCAACAATGAAATGCGAAGAATGTACGTTAGGGCTGGATGATTTTGGCAGGTATCCTCCGAAAACATATATACATTTTGTTCACATCTCATAATGGTGCTCTCAAGAGTGAAACGGTCAAAGAAGAGATAATCACCGCTCTTGTTTGAGCACATGTTCCTTGAAATAGTTGAATTTTTTTGCTTGAATGTTGTCTGAAATGACTTTGTCCATACAGAGTGGTGTCTTGATGAAAGAGTGCATCTCGTTATCCCAGAAGTTTATCGATTCAATCATTTTATGCATGTATATGAACAATCGATATGTGATTATTCATTGGGTTGCAGTACCAAAAGGACACCACGTGTGGAAATGGATTTCAGTAGTGCATGTATCACGTTTTTCATAAATGTGAAATCGGGAGTTGCATTAACTTTATTTAATAACAATAATTATACGTAACAGCTTGTATAGTATACTCCAGTTTTTAATAACAATAATTATACGTAACAACTTGTTTGGAAAACTCCAGTTTTTAATAACAATAACTGTATATAACAACTTGTTTGGAAAACTCCAGTTTTTAATAACAATTATACGTAACAGCTTCTATAGTATACTCCAGTTTTTAATAACAATTATACGTAACAGCTTCTATAGTATACTCCAGTTTTTAATAACAATTATACGTAACAGCTTCTATAGTATACTCCAGTTTTTAATAACAATAACTATACGTAACAGCTTCTATAGTATACTCCAGTTTTTAATAACAATAACTATACGTAACAGCTTCTATAGTATACTCCAGTTTTTAATAACAATAACTATACGTAACAGCTTCTATAGTATACTCCAGTTTTTAATAACAATAACTATACGTAACAGCTTCTATAGTATACTCCAGTTTTTAATAACAATAATTATACGTAACAGCTTGTATAGTATACTCCAGTTTTTAATAACAATAACTATACGTAACAGCTTGTATAGTATACTCCAGTTTTTAATAACAATAACTATACGTAAGCTTGTATAGTATACTCCAGTTTTTAATAACAATAACTATACGTAAGCTTGTATAGTATACTCCAGTTTTTAACAATAACTATACGTAACAGCTTGTATAGTATACTCCAGTTATCCCATACCTGTTTTTTACATTGATGGATACTTCTCATTTGGCTTCTTGTAATAATACGCGTTTTTTTTTTTATATAGGCTGCTCGTTGTACAATGAGAAATTTTAGAGACATCAACACCGAAATAGGGTAAGAATTATCTCTTTTTTTTTTTTTAAAGCAAGACTTTCTTCATTCACGTTGTTTTTTTAAAAATTTGATCTAGTTGTTAGTTCCCTTATTGTTAACAAGTATGGTTGGTACATTGTTGAGGTTTGCTGATGTAACATTATTTTCATGTGACTTATTGCCTTACCTTGTCGACATACCTGTTCCAAAAGTCGTTCCTAATCTTTCTTGATAAACATAAACCATTATTTAGGCTTACTGTCTTCAGTTGTTTAACAGGAGGAAAGTTTAGCGTAATGTAATGTATAGAACTTTCTCCCAACTTCAGGAAAACTTTGAATCATATATATCTATTAAAAGTGAGTTGGGGTATAGTATGTTAATCAGTTCATGAGTACACAACTTACTAATTTTATGTGTTACTGTTAGCCGGTTACTTCAGTCCTATGAGTGTTCAGTTAATGTCTTGGTGAAAAGATAGAGAAAACATCAAATGAGTGGAGTGAGATCTATAAGTGAACGTTGGTTTTCTTAACGTAGGATTCGAAGTTGAAGAAGTAAAAGGTTTATGTTATTATGGACTAGTTTTTCTGTTATTAAAGCTCCCCAGTGGCTCAGCGGTATGTCTGCGAACTTCCAACGCTAAAAACCGGGTTTTGATACCCGTGGTGGGTACAGAGCACAGATAGCCCATTCTGTAGCTTTGTGCTTAATTTAAAACAACAACAACTGTCATTAATTTTTCTAAATAAACGAAAATAAACTACCCAAATATAGAAACAATTAAAAACACTCGTTTCATTTTTCTACAAGCACCTTTTAGCATGTGGCCAGGCGTGGCTAGGTGATTAGGGCAGTCGATTCGCAGTAAAAGAGTTGCCAAAGAAATGGTGGTAGATATGGTAATGACAAGCCGTCTCTCTACTCTTTCGCTGCTAAATTAGGGACGACTAACGCAGATATCCGTCGTGTTGTAGCTTTACGCGAAATTCAAAACAAACAAAACCTTATAGCATTTTCCTCTTCTCTCTCTCTCACACATTATATAGGTATGAACATGCGTGTGGTGTTTGAAGCGAAACGTATATTTAGTCTTAATTATTTTGTTTTTTACTAGATCTACCGGGAAGGATGAAATGTGCAATTTCTACATGATGTACTACGTGGACGGAGATCACATATTGCAAGACAAATTTTGTTTTACCGCTGGTCCCCCTCTATACCGTTGGCAATACGATCTGTCTATAGCCAACATTCCGCAAGAAATTGATTACGATGCTAGTACCCTTGATGAAAATTAATTTAATCTTATTACTATCTGTATTTAATTTTTGTCTATTTTTCGTATTTAGTTGCACTAGATATTGTTATAAAGTTATTCTTTCCATAGTAGATTTTAAATTATTTAATGAAATAATTAAAAATCCAGTCCACTTATACGATAATGAATTAGTTTGTTCCTTTCTCTACGTTTTAATAAACTTGCTTAAGTGTACTCAGTTGTAGACTACATTTATAAATTACTGCACAAAACTAACGTAAAAATAATCTTACTTATACCACGGATGAAGCGAAAGAAAAAAATACAGTTGCTGACTGATTAGTTTTACTGGATAGAAACGAATCTATTATCTCAAACACATCCCTGTTTTTTAATTTTTTAACTCTTCTGGATACTTTGCTCATCCCATATTTATAATCTACCCATGATTATACTAGAAAACCCTAGTTAAATCTTTATAACTTTCTAGGCCTAATTTAATATCATCATTATGACCTGTGGACCCCTCTAGCGAACATCTGTTCTACAACATTAACAATATAGTTTATAATAATATTAAGAAAACTAAATATCGGTGTCAAATTTCACTTGATTGTTATATTAGTGATACAAGAAAACATTTGTGTTTAAAAATACCTATTATTTATCTAAATTCGAAACTGATCAGGTAACCTAGGCAATTGATTTCACTTCGGCGAAATGCTAATATCTTTTATTTCCTCCAGAGTAATTGAAAAAAAAAAATTGAATAGCAAATAACTGCCTCTTCCTCTATGACCCAGTAGAAAGTTAGAGGCCTCATAACGTTACAAATTATAGTTCGATCCCTGATGTCAGTTCAACGCAGTCGTCCATTTGTAGCTTTGCTCTAACGTACATCCGCAGAAGTGCCACTGTGTTACTGGCAGGCGGTGACGAAAGAACGTGTCTACCGCTGGGACAGGGATAAGTCTACGGATTTACAACGCTAAAATCGGGAGTTCAATTCCTCTCGGTGGCTTTGATATAAGAAACACGGAAGAGAGAGTAGCTTCAGCAGTCGTTTTTCTGTGCAACTTATTTTTCAAATGTCTAAATATAATAAATGTTTGTGTTTAAAACACAAAGTAATGTCAAACATTTAATAACAAATATATTTATAAAACTATGTTAAATTAATTTGTCGAGTGAATAAACCGATATTAATTATACGTAAATAATATTTTGGTAGTTATGCGTTACAATTTGTGATATAACAACATAACCCCAACCGTTAATATATTTTTTTTACTTTTTCTGTTGCAAAATATGATTCGTATGTTAAAGATAATGAAGTTACAAAAAGTGTTACAGCTGATTCCATAATTTCGTATGATATATACTGTATTAAGCTACAATTTATAAAGTCACTGATAACTTTAGATTTGATAACCTATTTTTTTTATAAATTGCTAAATTTAACTTTTAAAATTCGAAATATATTCTTACAGTAAAACGTTGTGCCATTAGTTATTATTTCAGTTATCTTGTTGCTATTTGTTTGAAATATAACACGATGACTTAATTTGTATAACATTCTACCGTTACTTGGTTATATAAGGCAAAACGTTTTTCTTAAATTAATTCTGATTTTAAATTTTTACGTTGTACTTTTTACTTTTTTGCCGTTAATGAAAATAACAAATTGAAGTTTTTAGGCCCATCAAATACACGTCTGACTTAAGCCTGCTAAGGTGTTTTTGGTATCGTTCCTTTTAATTAACGAATAGTTTATTTAGTTTGAAACGTCTTAAAACATTAAAAGATGAACCCTTAAGGTGTTGGACGTGTTAATAAATATGTAATATTGATTTTGCAAGTCTTCTGTATAGTTCTTTGGATTAAAAAACACGAAATATACCTTTCATCGTATCTGGAGAAATAACATCAGTTACGTTTTAAACTTTATACAGAACATTAATTAAACGACGGTAAAATAAAATCCAACAATTAATTCCATTTAGAAAATTATAAAAGCCAAAAAGCAGTGTTGCAGCTTTGCTAAAAATTTCCAGCCATCATTAATGATAAATAGAAATAGAGTGTTTTATGGTGAAATCTTAAAAAAAAACATTTGTTTTTATTATTTAGTAATAATAAACCTTCATAAATAATTATTTACAAAATAACAGTAAACTTGAGTATATATATTACTCGGAAAACATTTTATACCTTACTGATGATATACGGAGAACTATTAATAATGCCATAAACAAGTTTTTGTGTTATTCCCAATGTTCAGTTATCACCAAAAGTTAGTATTGTAAGTTAAAGCAATCAGATTTCTTCGTTCAAATTTTTCGATGGAAAGTGTTGTCTTCTAACGTCTGGCCAAGTTGGTAAACAAGGTCACCATAGGTGAGCTACTATTTCACTAATATTGAAAAACGTTCATCTAGCTCCATGCCCTCTAAATTAATTTCCTGACAAATTGTGTGTGCGTGTGCGTTTGTGTGGTGGTGAACATATATATGAAAACATTACAAAGTTGGTGTTCATTATTCCATTATATGTAAACATAACCGTAAAGTAAACAAATGCATACATAAACTCTTCAAAACAAGAAACGCAAAAGGGATATTTTTGTTATTTTAAAGAGAAATATATGTAATAACGTTACAAGCTCAGAGTATGTGATGTTACACGTGTTAAGGTACTGATTGTGAGACCAAAATGACAATAAAAGTTGTGCACTTTGAAAACGGAGGAAAACATCGGATTTTTCGCCAAAACGCATGCGTGTCCAATAAATTTGTTTGAGAGATCTGCAAGTGCAACATGTGCAAAATCCCTATAAAAGTGACGGGTTCTCGGTTTCCATAGCTCAGTGTTAAGCCACCGACATGCAATACAGTTACGCCAAGACTCACTGAAGCACAACGCAAAAACGCCATTGGTTGATTGGAAGCAGGCGAATCTCGATCAGATGTTGCCAGAGCTGTGAATGTCCACCCAAGCACCATCACAAGGCTATGGAATCGTCACCAACAACATGGATCAACTCGTGACCGTCCACGATCTGGCAGACCTCGTGTGACCACGCCCGCACAAAATCGCAACATCCGGTTACGTCACCTTTGGGATAGGACCACCACTGCGACGTCCACTGCCTCAACCATACCAGGGCTGCGTAGGATTTCCGATCAGACCATACGCAACCGTCTACGAGATTCTTAGGCCCCATGTGCAACCCATCATGTTGAACGTCAACGACGTTTTTCAACATAACAACACACAACCTAACTCACCACTGTCTTCTTAAAACACCACAACATCAACGTTCTTCCCTGGCCCTCCAGATCACCAGATTTAAACCCCATCGAACATCTTTGGGACGAGTTGGACCGACGTCTGCGACAACCTCAACCTCAGCTTGCAGCAGCTTTGCAGGCTGAGTGGACAGCCATTCCACAGGATGTGATTCGTCATCTCATCGCTTCCATGGGCAGGAGATGCCAAGCGGTTATTGATGCTCACGGGGGGGCATACTCGTTATTGACGTTGAGTGACGTTAAACTTCACCTAGTGAGCGTGGACTTCGCCTTTGCAGACTTTGGATGTTCAGCAGTGAATGTGCAAAGTTTCACACATGTCATACAGAACTACCAGGAATAAACTTGTTAACAATTTCTCATATTTTGCCTTTTGCGTTTCTTTTTTTGAAGAGTATATATTAAAATATTTTATGATGTTCAAGAATGAAGTAAACCAATTAGTATTAAGGGAAGATGGAGTTGGCATCACTCAAAACAAGTTTTTTTTTCACTTTGATGTGTCAGAGCCTCAATCATATTTTGGAAAACACACACACACTTGTGTGTAAAATGTACTTAAATACTAATTCATATAACTGGTTTCTCACATCCACTCAATCTTCAATACAACATGTGCTTGGAAAACAATGTTCACAAAGTCCTTTCAGTTTTTACATATATTATAAATCCTACCAATCATTTTCAGTCCAGTAAGCTTTAAATGTTAAAGGCTGTGTAGTCAACGTAATTTGTCTTAGCCATCAGCACCCAGTTTAATGTGGTTCACTCCACTACTACTTAGCAGAACAAAAGTGATCACCACAAAATGTCCTTCAGATATCTTTTAACTGAAGAATTCTCACACATAGGGAAGTAAAGGTTTTAGCTTATAAATACTTTCAACCCCCAAACAAGTGTCAGTAGTTAATAAACTGTTGGTGATCTACAAGTTATACCTACTAATGTTAGTCCTGAATCATGCAGCTATTACACAAGATCTTATAAACAAAACTACCTGATAGCTCAGAAAGTGTTGCAGAGCTTCTGTTAATCAGATGGTGACATCATCATTCTGTGAAGCACAAGCTGATATCCAGGCAACCAAGACATGCCATCTCCGTCAGTCAGCCAAGATCATGAGGTCAACTCCATGGCTGGTCACCAAAGAAAGTCATGTTGAATCTCAACTTCTTGAAAAACTACTGTCGAAAATCAGTACCTACATTGAGACATTCCAAGTACTGATCTGTTTGAAATAATTAACAACATAGTCTAGGTCTTTCTTAGTTGTATGTAACCTTGAATGGTTGGAAATTTGATCTCTTATCATTCTGCAATCCTGTGATTGTTAAAAAGCATATTCAGAGGTGTCTCACACAAGACATGACTGATACATCCAAGATAACAGTAAAATGTTGTTAGAACCTTAGACCCCTCACATTTGGACAAGTATTAATTCCCTGCTCCCTGATAGAAACATGTCGTCCAATTGCCAAAGGTAGCCTGTCTCCAGGGTCAGCAGGACCCATAATAATACTAGCAACACACCTATCATTTTGGAGAGGTTATTTCTGCCCCACAGATTAACATTTTCATCACTTAGTGCTCACTACCCCTCTTAGCAGCAAGACAGCTCCAGCTGATAACAACATTACATAATGTCAAGGGACAATGTTTGTCTATTTCAGCTGTTCCATCCTCTAAGTCAAACTAATGCTATTAAAAAAATATTATAGCCAGCCCTCATCATTCATACATCTATCAGCTTTCTTTTATTAAACTCATTCAAATTTAATGCTTCCACAACATTAAAAGGCAACCCATTCTATAGGTCAAGCACTTTATTCGAAAAATAAAATTGTCTCAGCGGAAGATGGCTTTTACCTTGCCCAAATATATATTTGTGACCCCAGTTCAGCAGTTCTCACTATTATGCATGAAAAATGCTGATGTATCAACATTATCATTTCTTTTCACAATCTTACATACTTCAATCAGATCTTCTCTAATGTTTCTTTTAAAAATATTAATTTATCCTCATATGACAACTCCTCCATCCCAGTTACCATTTCAGTAACCCTCCTCTGAACCCTTTCCTTCCAACAATTCAACATCTTTTCTAAGGTAAAGTGCCCAAAACTGAAACTGATACTCAGGTGTGGCCTAACCAGTGACTTGTATAAAGTAATCATAACCTCTTTAGACTTGTATTCAATATTTCTGTACATACAACCTAAAATCTTGTTTGCCCTACCACTAGCAACAGCACACTGCTTGGATGGTTTTAGAGACTGATCAACTATTACACCAAGACCCTTTTCCTTCATAACAATGAAGGTTACTCCCATCCCAAATTATACTTATAATTCAAATTATAGTAACCCACATACATTATCTTACATTTATTATAACTAAAACCCATCTATAATAATTATTTACCAAACTCACTAAATGATCTAAATTCTTTTGTAAATCAGCAGCATCCTCTTCACAGCCAGCAAGACCAAAGACTTTGATATCATCAGCAAATTTAAATAATTTATTCACCATTTTTTCATCTATGTCATTGATGTATATCAGAAGGAGCAATGGTCCAAAGACAGCCCTGAAACACACTTTGCAACATTAATCCAGTTTGACTGAACTCCAATTATAACAGTTCATTCTTTCATCAAGCCACTCTTCTATCCAATTAGATGATTTACTCCCACACCTATAGAGGCAAGTTTCTTTACAAGCCTTTTATATGACACCTTGTCAAGTGCTTTCCAGAAATTCAGATATACCATATCTACACCCTTGTCCACATATACAGTAACATTTTCAAAGCATGTCAAAATATTTGTAAGGCAAGATTTTTGCTCAATGAAACCATGTTTACTATTCAATAAAGTTCTAAACTTTTTTATATGAATTTGCAGAGTATCTTTATCATATTTTCCAAAACTTTTCCCACAACTGAAATGTGACTAACAGGCCTATAATTACTGGGACAACTTCTGTTATTTCCCTTGAAGACAGAAGTGACTTTGCTGATTTCCAATCTATTGGTACTTATCCACTATTTAAGGACTTGCAAAACTTGGTGCCAAGTAGCTCACAAACCCAATCTTTGACCTACTTTAAAACCCTCAGGGAAATATTATCTGGCCCATGAGACTTGTCATTCTTTAAACTTTCCAATTTTAACAAGCTCTGAAATTATGTAATTATTTTGTTCAACTGTTTTCACCTGTCAATTGTTTAAGGTGAGGAATAGTGTTTTAATCTTCATTATTAAAAACTGAAGAAAAATTAGAATTTAATAACCTAACCATTTCAAAATCATTAGATACAAGCCTTTCTTCATCATTCTTGGAGGGTCCTATCCTCATCCTAACATTTTCTTTACCCCTAATGTACTTTTAAAAAAATATCTAAATGTTAATTTTTATGCTTTCAGCCAAATGTTTTTTCATACATCCTTTTTGATATCCTAATATTTGATATCCTAATTTCCTGTTTGACTAAATTTATTGATCTTCTGTAATACCACTTAATTAACAATTTTTAAATTTGGGATGCTTTTCTTTAATTTTATCTCTCATACCCCCCCCCCTTCAGGAGCCAACCTGTTTCTCATACCCCCTTTCAGGAGCCAACCTGGTTTTAACTTGCAGCTAACCTTTTCTTTATGTCAGGAGTATATTTGTTCTGAATCTTGAATTTTTTTATTTAAACGTTTTCTACATCTGATTAGTGTGTCCAAATAACTCAGCTGGCCAATTCACAACAGATAATTTTTGTAGCCTCCCTTAAAAGTTTGCTTTTCTGAAATTTAGAATCAAAATATTATTACATTTCATTTCCATATATATAGCAGCTAAACATCAAATCTAAAACAGCAATATTCACTTGTACCTTAGTATTCTCCAACTTCCATTATCTAAACCATTTCTATAGTAGATAGCATTGATTCTGTAGGTTCCTTGACTAATTGGTGAAGAAATCCATCTTGAATGGCTTCTAGAAACCTCTCTCTCTAATGGTTTGACTCCAGAATTTCACAATCTATTTTTGAAATTAAAATCACCCATAATTATGACTTCATTAACAGCTGAAATCTTAGCTTCATTGTAAAGTTTCTCACTAGTTTTATCAGTTTCATTTGGTGGTTTGTAACAAATTCCCACTGATAACTTTCCCCTTGATAACCACTAACAGAAACCTAAACTGATTCAATCTCCTTGCTATTCTCAACTTCAACATGATGTAACTCGCATTTCACATATAGAACCACTCTAAGTCCTTTACTGTTCTGTCTCTATTAACCTATAAATATGTATTTTAAAGAAATTTGTCATCAAAATCACATACATTTAAATGTTTCAGTTATTCCCATGATATCTTCTATCCCTACTAGTGCCCTAAAGTCATCTATTTCTTTTACTTCTAGCATTACAATTCTAACAATTAAGCATACTGATTTCTTATATTAAACTTTTCTGTATATTTCAGTTTTGTTTCATTTAGCTTATCTTTGCCGTCAACCCCGTGTTTAAAACTTTCTTAAAACTGTGTTAATAGTCCTTACAAACATGCCAGATCCTTTTCTACTTACGTGTAAACTATCTATTCTACAACATTATCACTGAACTGGTCCCACAGGTTTAACCTGCTCATCCTTACAAATCAATTTGAGCCTCGTACTCAGCCCAAGTGACCCACTCAAATGCTTTATCTGCAGTATCCCTGCCACAATCAATTTATGGCCTTTATCTTTTTATCAACCTCAAGTATTATCAATCAGCTCTCCTTTCTTACTATTCCCTGTATTGTTAGCCTCTATGTGCACAACAAAAACTCCATAGTTGCCAGTCACCTTCATTATACATCTTGTTCTGTCAGTTACACTTTCCACCTGTGCCCCAGGGTAACATAATCTAACTCTTTTCTCTTTAATCCACAGAGTGTCAAGGAATCACCTGTAACTACAACCTCTTTAAGTTCATAATCCATGTCCTTCTCTATTCCTTTTGTTTTCCCTCCCTCCAATAGTTCTTTGTCTACACAAGCCAAGGACTGACACTGTTGCTTGGTAGAATATGGTCCTTACAGTCTAGTTCACTACTTTTTAACCCTAATGCAACACGTTCTAACTTCCCAAATATCAGCTGATGCTTCCCTTACATGTAAAAACCTAAGCTCGTCTTGAAGACCTGATAGTTAATTCCCAATTTTCATAATTCTCTTTACCTACTTCCTCAACTTTAGTTAGGATAACTTCCAACTTTAATTTCATACTGCAAATTCCACACCCTCATTACTAGCTGCAAGGTAGTCCAGAATTCCTAAATAAAACCATTCATTGCACCTATCACACCTAACAAACTGCGAAGGCTTAGCTTAACCTCCAAACTAGTCTCAACCATTGTATTATTTGTAAAATTAAAGTAAAAACTTGATACTATGAATAAATACATCAAGAGATCCTCTAGTTTTTTTGGCTCACCTTTGATAACAATGATCAGACCAAACTGAAAAGTTTAGATCAGTATCCATATTATAATATAATGTTTCAACAAATAAAGTAAGTTAAGCTTCCATGTCAAAACCAATAATTAGTAAACAAACACTTAACATCTTGGCAAAGCCTCAATCACATAAAGTTATATAAGATGAAAACTGAACACACTAGTAAGAAACATCTGGCAGTTAAATTATACTTGCCACACCATGAAATAAGCATGTATTACAAGATTTTCTGGACAAAATTGATTTTACTTTATATTTGCAAAACATAATGCCTGAAACATTATACAATTATCAAACACATAGTAGTAATTATGTAAAATTAATAAAACAGATGCATGCTATCCTTCTTTTAACTTGACATGTTTTTCACCCTAAAAACACCATATTCCCAGTACTTATTTTGTTTTTAAATCACGAAGTTCACCATTTACATGTAAGGCTATAAATGTGATAAAACTTGAGATGAATACAAGTTTATAATAAAAGAAGAAAAAAGAAGTTAGGTTTCAAACTGTTTTTATTGTCCAAGGTCTGTGGCTCTAAAGACCTGAAAACACACTACATAAATACAAAGAGTCACAGAGCAAATATCTACAGCCTTCCACTCAGACATCCAACTTCTATCTTATTTATTTTTTGCAGAGATGTATCCAGTAGAAATTCTGCTAAGTTTTACTTCAGACAATTTTATATGGGACAAATAAACAGTAGAACAATATTTATACAAAAGTAATTAATTCTTTAAGCCTCTCTAGCAATATAACTGCTACATATTCCAACTGGTCTAATATATTCCCTGGCCAACACACTGTGGTAACAATACAATCCTTTATTATAAATTCTTTGTGTTACTTGGAATTTAACATTATTACCATTTGTTATTCCACTAACACTTCATGTTTAATTGAAAATTCAGGTAAGCTTTTCGAATTCAATTGCAATTTGTTTTTTTAAAGATTTAATAGGAACATATAATTGTTATCTAATTCAATCAACTAATGACATAGAATACCCTAGCTTTAAACCTTTGTAAAACAAACAGTACCCACATATTTCTTTGTTTGAACTGAGGAATGGTAGGTACATATTGAATAAACAAACTTTATTTATGTATTATTTTTATTTCTAGTTAATGCTAGTCTTATAAGATTTTCATCATTCAACACAGAGAAAGAACTACAAAATATTTTATTACACAACATATACCTTCCAGTCTTTTCAAAAAATCCTTATACACCTTCAGAGCTTTTTAAAATCAAATCATGTAAACAAAACAACCATTTTCTTATCTCACACAAAGAAAAATTTAAAGACCAAAGTTGAAAATATAGCATTATTTAAATTCACATAATACTCTGATTAAACCTTGAATGTTGGGAGGTTGGTGATAAACTAAACATTATTATTAATGCAATTGTCTTTAAGCTTAATAAAATATAATGTTGGTTTAAGAGAGTTTTAAAAAGTTTAACTTGAGTTAGTTTTGGCTGAATGTTTATTGCTTAATAACAAACAACTGTCAAAAGTTTTCACTGTGAAAAACAATTTTAAAGCACTTAAGTAACAGAGCTTCATTCAATGGAAAAGAAGTCATCTCCAATTTGATGCAACTTAATGATATGGTCCAGCTATGTCTAGTGTAATAAAGAAATGTATAAGACAGGTTGTCATTCTAATTTATCCTAATTTCTGGATGAATGCACAAGTTTAAAGTATAATTTCTACTATGTGTAATATCTGTTAACAGTGCTCAGTGCAAACAGAAACATTAGTGTGAATCATTTATTCCAGTTTTGAATATAAAGCATATGGAAAATGTTAAGTAATGTAATTATATCTTACATTATTACTTGTGTTTCTCAAAGTTCAATTAATCCATTTCATGGTTTTATAAGAAATATAAATCCTAAAAAATTAGGCTATTTATTATATGAAAACAAATTATTGGTTAAAAGGTAGGTTTTATGTGCAACTTGTTGAAGCTATTAAGTATATTAATAATGCTAGAAATACAAATATTTTTGAATAACAACATTTTCTGTCATGTCAGTTAGCTAATACAAAACCTTTCAACTTACATTTATTTAAAAAATTAAATTATATGGAAATACACAAAGGATAATTTTCTTATTATTATTTGTTTAAATACCTGCAGAGTATTAAAATGTGTAAACGTTCTTTAAAAATCATACAAGTCAAAGTTAATTTTTTGATTAAGCCTTACAGAATGGAAAAATATAGCATATACACTACTTTATATTTTATACTCAGAATCAAACAAATTGTCTTGTTATACATAAAGATTACAGAGATATGTATGCAGGAATTAAAGCAGTGATCTACCAGTGAAGCAGCTACAACTGAGTTAAATCATTTTAATAACTAACATCCTTAAATATTAAGATCAATCACCTTAGGGTTTTTTTCACATGGAAAACATTCATGCCACTAGATACATGTTAGTAATTCTCAAGTATTCCATGTTCTGGAACACAAGAACTCTTTATATGTCATTTTGTTTTTAAAAGAAAACCAAAAGATCTCACATTAGATGTGACAATGTTTCATTAACTATATTTTCTCTAATTAATACAAAAACATGTCAGTTGCACCAAGTAGATCACACATTTAAACCTTCCTTAGACGTTGAAATATATTTCAATGTTATAACATTTAATCAACTTATATTTAACCTCTTACAACAAATATTTAATTTATATCTTATACTTAGTGTTCTATTCTGTAAAAAATTAAACAAAGTGTGTAAAACGACACAAATCAAAGTCTATACTTTCCTGAATTATAAACACAATCTTCTCACATTAACATTTCTAAATTTCAAAAACTCACCATGAACCTTTAAAATCCACTGACAAACTGGAAAATATTTTTAACTGTTAGAAACTTATTCAATTAAACTGATAAGTTTCCCTAAGTTTAGCACAGTGCAAAAAAACGATTAAAAAATATTTTTCAAGTGTAACACATATAAGCTTATTTATCTCTTACAAGTTGCAATGTTCCTACACAATAAAAATGAAGGATGGTACACATTCACTTATCCATCATATCTGAAGATTTCTAAACTATACTTTTCTAGTCTATGGTTTCAAAATAATGTAAACATATGTTAAGAGTGTTTCTCAGAAAGATAAACAAACCATACTTAATTTTAAAACAGAAATAATAACAACCCATACAGTTTAGTACTGAATTTCATTCACACGTTATCTTGCATGCATTAAACATTAGAGAGCAAAAAGAAACCCAGATAGATGTAATGGATCATTGCTGTGGGTCAGAAATGTAGGTTTTTAGGAACACCATTTAGTACAAAAGCTTTATTTAGTGCAAGACAGATAAAATGGACCAAGAGATTCTTCAGACAGAACTCACCTGAATGTTATTCCCCCCTTATTTTACACTGATAACTGCACGAGAGTGTACAAAGTATTTTCTAACATGCTGGGACTTCAGTTCTAGCCGTAATGATTGATCACAGAGTTCACATCCAGAGGATAGTACGGTTTCCTTCAAGCAGGTTTGGTCATTAGTACGTTTTAGCTCGGCAGCTGGAGCGAAAACCATCTATGCCATTTTATTGATGATTGTTTGATGTAACGTTGCTAACTGGACAGTCCATTTATCCAAGGCACTATACCTTGCTGCTCCGTGTCCTTTGTTATCCAACTCTAAAACTTGGTTGACTTGATCAATCCGACCTTTAATAGTGCTAATTAAAGTAAACTTGGATAAGAATGATACATTCATTTTTAGAAAACTTGACTGCTAAAAGATACAGCTAATCTTTTAATAACGATAAACTCTACTACACTTACACATTTATTAACTGGTAATTAACCTTATCACAAATAAAGTTTGCCAGTTATGCACCATACAACGTGTTTAAGGGGACCAATGAAAGGAAGCACTAGAAAAAATGGAATGGTTTTCAGTAGAAATGTGACAGATAATGTTATACTGGATACAAGATATCTATCCAACAAGAGGTTACTTGAGTGCAGGTTTGTTAATATATTTATTGAAATAGTTTCAAATGATGCTGGAAACTACAAAACATACAAGTAAATATGAAAAATTTAAAAAAAGGAACACAGCTTGTACTGCTCTGATACACAGCAACCTAAACACCACTGTTCACTCAGGACTACAGCAACCTGAACACCACTGTTCACTGAGGACAACAACAACCTGAACACCACTGCTCATCACTCAGGACTACAACAACCTGAACACTGCTGCTCATCACTCAGGACAACAACAACCTGAACACCACTGCTCATCACTCAGGACTACAACAACCTGAACACTGCTGCTCATCACTCAGGACAACAACAACCTGAACACTGCTGCTAACTCAGGACTACAACAACCTGAACACTGCTGCTAACTCAGGACTACAACAACCTGAACACTGCTGCTAACTCAGGACTACAACAACCTGAACACTGCTGCTCACTGAGGACAACAACAACCTGAACACTGCTGCTAACTCAGGACTACAACAACCTGAACACTGCTGCTAACTCAGGACTACAACAACCTGAACACTGCTGCTAACTCAGGACTACAACAACCTGAACACTGCTGCTAACTCAGGACTACAACAACCTGAACACTGCTGCTAACTCATGACTACAACAACCTGAACACTGCTGCTAACTCAGGACTACAACAACCTGAACACTGCTGCTAACTCAGGACTACAACAACCTGAACACTGCTGCTAACTCAGGACTACAACAACCTGAACACTGCTGCTAACTCAGGACAACAACAACCTGAACACTGCTGCTAACTCAGGACTACAACAACCTGAACACCACACTCACTCAGGACTACAACAACCTGAACACTGCTGCTAACTCAGGACAACAACAACCAGAACACCACTGCTCACTCAGGACTACAACAACCTGAACACCACACTCATTCAAAACTACAATAGTTTACAATAAACTCTGAAACCTACTGTTTATATATAAATTGGTCAACCCAAAGCTAAGTAATTAACCAAAACCCATAAAATTATGGGTTTACTTAGCTTTTTTAACTCCTCTAAAATGACCATGAAAACGTTTGTGTATAGGACCTTTATAAAGTATCTTTGTACCAAATCCCATGGATGTTGGCCAAAATATGGTGAAGTAATTGTCAAAATAAAACTCTAAAGTTATGCTTTTTATGGTACCTTGACCTTCCTTTAATTACCAAAAATGGTCAAGTCCACCATTTTGGTTGTCAATGAATGAAAGACCTGTTGTAAGATATTCTATGTACTATGATATTTTTTGTTAGATACAAAAATATTCAAAATGGGCAATGTGTTGGGTACATAAACATTTATATTCGTGCCAATGTTCCCCTGGGTCACTGTAAATATGACCACATATAAGACTAAAATATACATTGTTTGACTTTTGACCTCTCACAGTCCTTAAAAAAACCTAAATGAAAAAGGTTTCTGAATGCATTACACCAAGATTTATTTGTTTGTGAACTTTTCACAAAGCTACTCAAGGGCTATCTACACTAGCCATCCATAATGATAAACTAGAGGGAAGGCAGCTAGTCAATACACCCCACCTTCAATTAATAAATTGTCAGACTGACCTTCACATTATAATGTCCCAATGGTTGAAAGAGAGAGTATGTTTGGTGTGATGGAGATTCAAAATTTCAACCACAGATCTTGAGTCAAGCACCCTAACAAGCTGGCTATGCCTAGCCCAGAACACGCATACAACCTTAACAAACAAGTCATGCTTGGCTAAAGATAAAAGCCTAACAAACCTGACATCCCAGGCCAAAAACAAAGGTACAAACATAACAAACAGGCTATGCCAAGCCAAAGGTATAACCTTAGCAAACCTGACATCCCAGGCTAAAGACAAAAGCATAACCATAATAAACAGACCATGCCAGGTCAAAGACAAAGGTATAAACCTAACAAGTTCCAAATCAAGAAGAAAAAGAAAAACAACAAAACTATTTTTTGCTGCAAAAATACAACAAATCAGCTGGTTCACCTAACAGTTATTATTAAAAATCAACATCGCTAAATGGTGATTTTACTGTCATACGTTTTAACTTGTAATATTTACTGTCATGTGTGTTAACTTGTAATATTTAAGTGACTCATTTTTAGTAACTACAAAAACTAAGTTGTACTATTTCTTGCAAATTATATGAAAATTTCATTTATTTGACTGTTGAATAGGTCATAATACGTCACAAAATAGCTGAAGCAACAGGACATTGATCAAAAATCAATTTATACTTTCATTTTCAGTAGATTTTACTTTCTAAAGTTAAACAATTTTAATACAAAGTTAAGAGCTATTAATGTACTGCTATTTCTCAATAGAAAGTGATTACATATATTTAATATAAACTTGTAATATATGTTATTAGTTGAAGTGAAAAGTTCAAAACCAATAGGATGTACATAAACTATTCCAAAATGTCAAATTTTACATATTTCAAAACCATCTAGGTTTCAAATGAATCACTAAACACAAATATACATTAAATGACATAACACGGGTTTTCAATAAAGCACCCGACAACTAGAAATATAACACTAGCAATTTATAAGTTGCTCTAAATGAACTTAAAGTGCATTACTTTGGACGTATAACCAATTTTTTATAGAAAATGTATGGTCCACAAATGTCAGTTCCAAGTCTGACTTGACATTTGTTCAAAAGGGTGTGAATTTCAACAAGAAAATACATGAAGAATCAATAAATTATTTTAGAGGCAGCAATGAGTACTGGAATAAATTTTTGTATCAAATCATTATGTCATTAAATTACAATATAGCTTGGAAAATTATGGGATTGGAAGAGGGGTCAGGTTTGTGAGCATACTTTAATATTTACCTTGTACGTATACTGAGTGATGCTATGAAACTATTCAAATGTGGATTACTGACCACACCATACTTGTGTTTTATATTAATGGTTACTGACCACAATGTACATGTGTTTTATATTAATCGCTACTGACCACATCATACCTACATTTCATACTAACAGATACTGACCACACCATACATGTGTTTAATATTAATGGTTACTGACCACAACATACGCATTTCACATTAATGGTTACTAACCAAATCGTACCTATGCTTTATATTAATTGACCACACTGTACAAGTAGTATTCTATCAATAAATAATGAAAGATACTTACTTATCTAAATAATGAAAGATACTTACTTATCTAATATACAGGAAACCAATAGGTTTTCTACATCTGCAGCATCAATATTTAGTTCCTAAAAACCAAAATAATGCTACGTTAGTCAATCTATCCACTTTTAAATAATCAGGAATTCATGTTAAAATTTTAACTCTCATTTAAGTCCACAAAATATTTATCTTGAATTCTTGCTTGCTATATGAAATCAAACTAAAATAGAAGTAGACTACAAGGATATACTCCAAATAAAAACAAAGACGGCAACAGTGTAGAGTCGACAATGTAAGGTTGAATTGCTTTGAAAGTACACTATTCTCCGGTCACATTCATCTGGTACAGATTATTTATTATTTGTCTAACTTTGACATTTTTCCACATCGTTTTGTTATTTTTAGACAAATATTATGATTCTTGATACCTTATAAATGATTACTATAAAACATTAACTGATATTTTTATTAACTCATCACATGTCACTGAGTTAGAACAGTTTATACAAATCAACACAATCTGTGCAAACTGGTATAGTTGAATGAAAGAAAAAGTCTAGATCTATCATAAATGGAACAGCATCTTACATGTACGATGTTTGTAATGTTCCTTCTTTACTACAGGTAGAACAGGAAGAAAAACTTAACAAAATAAGATAATACATTTTCATTTATGTAGTAACATCGACTGGAAGAGTACAACTAACATTCCACAGTAATAATTACAATTAACAATAAATACTCTTAATTACAGGCAAGAGGCAAATTACAAAATATTTTTATGCCCACTGTTCTAAATTATTCAGTTATGGGAAAACAAAATGTTTCTACAAACACTTTGATTAAAGTTATTCAGTTACAGATAAGCAACAAAATGTTTCTATGAACACTTTGATCTAAGTTATTCAGTTACAGGTAAACTATAAAATGTTTCTGTGACTACTTTGATCTAAGTTATTCAGTTACAGTTAAGCAACAAAATGTTTCTATGAATACTTTGATCTAAGTTATTCAGTTACAGGTAAATTACAAAATGTTTCCATGACTACTTTGATCTAAGTTATTCAGTTACAGGTAAACTAAAAAATGTTTCTGTGACCAATATGATCTAAGTTATTCAGTTACAGGTAAGCAACAAAATGTTTCTATGACTACTTTGATCTAAGTTTAGTTTTCTTACTTGCAACCAAAATGTATACCATTTAGAATGATGGGATTATAGCTATTAGTAGATAGTCACTGTCATGTAACATCTGTTACCACAAAAAGAATATACCTTCCAAATTGAAATGTGACATTCCTGACATAATTTCAGAGTGGTTGTTTAATCTATAGACTCCCCTACCAGTCATACAACCTCTCGTGTTTATCATTACTTTATCTTTTTTAAATCACTAGTTATAGAAAAATAACTGTACAATAAAATCAATTAAAAACTATCAGTTGAACAAGTTTCACCATGAAAAGTACACTAGTACAAGTGTGTACTTACTTTAATCCTAAGTATTAAGCACAACTCACCTTGGATATAAAAGGTATGTGTATCCTGGTGTATGGCTTAATTAACTTGATTAACACCTGAGTCCGAATATTTCTGAGCAAATCTGCAAAAGATAAACTATGAAATATAATAATTTTCCAGTGTATGTCAGAACTACAGCACAGTATTAGTTCCCTTCCAGTGTATGTCAGAACTACAGTACAGTATTAGTTCCCTTCCAGTGTATGTCAGAACTACAGTACAGTATTAGTTCCCTTCCAGTGTATGTCAGAACTACAGTACTGTATTAGTTCCCTTCCAGTGTACGTCAAAACTACAGTACTGTATTAGTTCCTTTCCAGTGTATGTCAGAATTACAGTACAGTATTAGTTCCTTTCCAGTGTATGTCAGAATTACAGTACAGTATTAGTTCCTTTCCAGAGTATGTCAGAACTACAGTACAGTATTAGTTCCCTTCCAGTGTATGTCAAAACTACAGTACTGTATTAGTACCTTTCCAGTGTATGTCAGAACTACAGTATTGTATTAATTCCTTTCCAGTGTATGTCAGAATTACAGTACAGTATTAGTTCCTTTCCAGTGTATGTCAGAATTACAGTACTGTATTAGTTCCTTTCCAGTGTATGTCAGAATTACAGTACTGTATTAGTTCCCTTCCAGTGTATGTCAGAACTACAGTACTGTATTAGTTCCCTTTCAGTGTATGTCAGAACTACAGTACTGTATTAGTTCCCTTCCAGAGTATGTCAGAACTACAGTACAGTATTAGTTCCCTTCCAGAGTATGTCAGAACTACAGTACAGTATTAGTTCCCTTCCAGTGTATGTCAGAACTACAGCACAGTATTAGTTCCCTTCCAGTGTATGTCAGAATTACAGTACAGTATTAGTTCCTTTACAGTGTATGTCAGAATTACAGTACAGTATTAGTTCCTTTCCAGAGTATGTCAGAACTACAGTACAGTATTAGTTCCCTTCCAGTGTATGTCAAAACTACAGTACTGTATTAGTACCTTTCCAGTGTATGTCAGAACTACAGTATTGTATTAATTCCTTTCCAGTGTATGTCAGAACTACAGTACTGTATTAGTTCCTTTCCAGTGTATGTCAGAACTACAGTACTGTATTAGTTCCTTTCCAGTGTATGTCAGAACTACAGTACTGTATTAGTTCCTTTCCAGTGTATGTCAGAACTACAGTACTGTATTAGTTCCCTTTCAGTGTATGTCAGAACTACAGTACTGTATTAGTTCCCTTCCAGAGTATGTCAGAACTACAGTACAGTATTAGTTCCTTTCCAGTGTATGTCAGAACTACAGCACAGTATTAGTTCCCTTCCAGTGTATGTCAGAACTACAGCACAGTATTAGTTCCCTTCCAGTGTATGTCAGAACTACAGTACAGTATTAGTTCCCTTCCAGTGTATGTCAGAACTACAGTACTGTATTAGTTCCTTTCCAGTGTATGTCAGAACTACAGTACTGTATTAGTTCCCTTTCAGTGTATGTCAGAACCACAGTACTGTATTAGTTCCCTTCCAGTGAATGTCAGAACTACAGTACTGTATTAGTTCCTTTCCAGTGTATGTCAGAACTACAGTACTGTATTAGTTCCTTTCCAGTGTATGTCAGAACTACAGTACTGTATTAGTTCCCTTTCAGTGTATGTCAGAACTACAGTACTGTATTAGTTCCCTTCCAGTGTATGTCAGAACTACAGTACTGTATTAGTTCCCTTTCAGTGTATGTCAGAACTACAGCACAGTATTAGTTCCCTTCCAGAGTATGTCAGAACTACAGTACAGTATTAGTTCCCTTCCAGTGTATGTCAGAACTACAGCACAGTATTAGTTCCCTTCCAGTGTATGTCAGAACTACAGTACAGTATTAGTTCCCTTCCAGTGTATGTCAGAACTACAGTACTGTATTAGTTCCCTTCCAGTGTATGTCAGAACTACAGTACTGTATTAGTCCCTTTCAGTGTATGTCAGAACTACAGTACTGTATTAGTTCCCTTCCAGAGTATGTCAGAACTACAGTACAGTATCAGTTCCCTTCCAGTGTATGTCAGAACTACGGTACAGTATTAGTTCCCTTCCAGTGTATGTCAAAACTACAGTACTGTATTAGTTCCTTTCCAGTGTATGTCAGAACTACAGTACAGTATTAGTTCCCTTTCAGTGTATGTCAAAACTACAGTACTGTATTAGTTCCCTTCCAGTGTATGTCAGAACTATAGTACTGTATTAGTTCCCTTCCAGTGTATGCCAAAACTACAGTACTCTATTAGTTCCTTTCCAGTGTATGCCAAAACTACAGTACTGTATTAGTTCCCTTCCAGAGTATGTCAGAACTAGAGTACAGTATTAGTTCCCTTCCAGTGTGTGTCAGAACTACAGTACAGTATTAGTTCCCTTCCAGTGTATGTCAGAACTACAGTACAGTATTAGTTCCCTTCCAGTGTATGTCAGAACTATAGTACTGTATTAGTTCCCTTCCAGTGTATGCCAAAACTACAGTACTCTATTAGTTCCTTTCCAGTGTATGCCAAAACTACAGTACTGTATTAGTTCCCTTCCAGAGTATGTCAGAACTAGAGTACAGTATTAGTTCCCTTCCAGTGTATGTCAGAACTACAGTACAGTATTAGTTCCCTTCCAGTGTATGTCAGAACTACAGTACAGTATTAGTTCCCTTCCAGTGTATGTCAGAACTACAGTACTGTATCAGTTCCTTTCCAGTGTATGTCAGAATTACAGTACTGTATTAGTTCCCTTCCAGTGTATGTCAGAACTACAGTACTGTATTAGTTCCCTTCCAGTGTATGTCAGAACTACAGTACAGTATTAGTTCCCTTCCAGTGTATGTCAGAACTACAGTACTGTATCAGTTCCTTTCCAGTGTATGTCAGAATTACAGTACTGTATTAGTTCCTTTCCAGTGTATGTCAGAACTACAGTACAGTATTAGTTCCCTTCCAGTATATATCAGAACTACAGTACTGTATTAGTTCCTTTCCAGTGTGTGTCAAAACTACAGTACTGTATTAGTTCCTTTCCAGTGTATGTCAAAACTACAGTACAGTATTAATTCCCTTCCAGTGTATGTCAAAACTACAGTACTGTATTAGTTCCTTTCCAGTGTATGTCATAACTACAGTACTGTATTAGTTCCCTTCCAGTGTATGTCAGAACTATAGTACTGTATTAGTTCCCTTCCAGAGTATGTCAGAACTACAGTACAGTATTAGTTCCTTTCCAGTGTATGTCAAAACTACAGTACTGTATTAGTTCCTTTCCAGTGTATGTCAGAACTACAGTACAGTATTAGTTCCCTTCCAGTATATGTCAGAACTACAGTACTGTATTAGTTCCCTTCCAGTGTATGTCAGAACTACAGTACTGTATTAGTTCCCTTCTTGTGTATGCCAAAACTACAGTACTGTATTAGTTCCCTTCCAGTGTATGTCAGAACTACAGTACTGTATTAGTTCCCTTCCAGTGTATGTCAGAACTACAGTACTGTATTAGTTCCTTTCCAGTGTATGTCAGAACTACAGTACAGTATTAATTCCCTTCCAGTGTATGTCAGAACTACAATACAGTAGTAGGTACCTTCCAGTGTATGTCAGAGCTACAGTACAGTAGTAGGTACCTTCCAGTGTATGTCAGAGCTACAGTACAGTAGTAGGTACCTTCCAGTGTATGTCAGAGCTACAGTACAGTAGTAGGTACCTTCCAGTGTATGTCAGAGCTACAGTACAGTAGTAGGTACCTTCCAGTGTATGTCAGAACTACAGTACAGTAGTAGGTACCTTCCAGTGTATGTCAGAACTACAGTACAGTAGTAGATACCTTCCAGTGTATGTTAGAAGTACAGTACAGTAGTAGGTACCTTCCAGTGTATGTTAGAAGTATAGTACAGTAGTAGGTACCTTCCAGTGTATGTCAGAACTACAGTACAGTAGTAGGTACCTTCCAGTGTATGTTAGAAGTACAGTACAGTAGTAGGTACCTTCCAGTGTATGTTAGAAGTACAGTACAGTAGTAGGTACCTTCCAGTGTATGTTAGAAGTACAGTACAGTAGTAGGTACCTTCCAGTGTATGTTAGAAGTACAGTACAGTAGTAGGTACCTTCCAGTGTATGTTAGAAGTACAGTACAGTAGTAGGTACCTTCCAGTGTATGTTAGAAGTACAGTACAGTAGTAGGTACCTTCAGTGTATGTTAGAAGTACAATACAGTAGTAGGTACCATCCAGTGTATGTTAGAAGTACAGTACAGTAGTAGGTACCTTCCAGTGTATGTTAGAAGTATAGTACAGTAGTAGGTACCTTCCAGTGTATGTCAGAACTACAGTACAGTAGTAGGTACCTTCCAGTGTATGTTAGAAGTACAGTACAGTAGTAGGTACCTTCCAGTGTATGTCAGAAGTACAGTACAGTAGTAGGTACCTTCCAGTGTATGTTAGAAGTACAGTACAGTAGTAGGTACCTTCCAGTGTATGTTAGAAGTACAGTACAGTAGTAGGTACCTTCCAGTGTATGTCAGAAGTACAGTACAGTAGTAGGTACCTTCCAGTGTATGTAAGAAGTACAGTACAGTAGTAGGTACCTTCCAGTGTGTGTTAGAAGTATAGTACAGTAGTAGGTACCTTCCAGTGTATGTTAGAAGTACAGTACAGTAGTAGGTACCCTCCAGTGTATGTTAGAAGTACAGTACAGTAGTAGGTACCCTCCAGTGTATGTTAGAAGTATAGTACAGTAGTAGGTACCTTCCAGTGTATGTCAGAACTACAGTACAGTAGTAGGTACCTTCCAGTGTATGTTAGAAGTACAGTACAGTAGTAGGTACCTTCCAGTGTATGTTAGAAGTACAGTACAGTAGTAGGTACCTTCCAGTGTATGTTAGAAGTACAGTACAGTAGTAGGTACCCTCCAGTGTATGTTAGAAGTACAGTACAGTAGTAGGTACCTTCCAGTGTATGTTAGAAGTACAGTACAGTAGTAGGTACCCTCCAGTGTATGTTAGAAGTACAGTACAATATAATTATCCAGAGATAAAGCTATATTTTGTATAAACATGTGTAACTAGACAATGTATAAAATATGTTGGTGAGTACAGTTTCAGGAAAGTTGTTCAAGTTTACCTTGTGTGTTAGGAAGGAAGAGCATTTTGTAAGTAAGTTTATTTGTAAGTTAGGTATACTTACAGAAGTCCTGGAATGTTTGTTGAAATGTTTTGCATGTGAAGGTAGGCTTAATGTGAAAATGACTATAACCAAATGCTAAAGAAAAAAACAAATTTGTTATTCATGCGTGGACTGGATCTCTCATTATTTTTAACCAAATAATCCATAAGAAACAGCCCAACCTTGCTCTTTACTAATTATAGGAATTTTTATATGTTTGCCTTTGTTTTGAAAACCCACCTCTCATCTCGGAGGTGGGGGTAGGGTTTAGTAAATTTTAAAATTCAACCTTGTTTTATATCAGAGGGTTGGTATGAACACACATCCTAATGAACATGTTCGTACCTCTTCATGGTAATGAACAGTATGATATTTTACTGCTTTTGAAGGACTAAAAAATATGACAGGAAATAAACACAGAGCTAGGCCTTTTGATGCAGAATCTTTGTTATTTTAATGGAAATTTCACAAATATTTAAAAGTTCCACAAACCTAATAAATACAGCTATATAGCATTTCTAGGTTATAACAGCTAGTAACATGTAAGCAGCTACCGGTGATACTTTAACGACACTTGAGTAACAGGGCACTAGTATTAAATTATCAAATAAATATGAAACAAAGAGAATATAATGTTGTTTGTATATATTACTGTGCCATACAACAACACAATGAAATCAGTTGTACAAACCTTCTATGTGTTCTCTGATAAAGAGGTCATCCATGATATTTTTCCTATTTGTTTTCAGAATTTTTTCAAATTCATTGATGTCGTTGTTTTGATAGGCACTGAAAACATGAAACAAGAAAATTTAAATAGCTAGCAAAATGCAAGCATTGTTTAGTGAAATAAAACTTCAATTTTGCCATGTTTAATTAACCTAACAAATTTAATATACCTGGCAAAAAAATTAAAACAATATTAACCAGTTGAAAAAAAAATTAAATTGAACTGCTTTCCCATTGAGTGTGTATGTGTGTGTTTTCTTACAGCAAAGCTACATTGGGCTATCTGCTGTGTCCACCAAGGGAAATCGAACCCCTGATTTCAGCATTGTAAATCCATAGACTCACTTGCTGGGTCTACTGGGAGACCCTTTACCTGTTGAAGGAACTCAATTCACTGTTTACTTAAATGTATATTAACTGTGGTTCCTTCAGACAACTTGGTTGTTACAGACTAGTACAACTTCTAAATATTCTAAGAGAATTATTTTTAATTCTTAACAATAATAATTTTAGAAGTTTGGACTGTTGTATTTTATTTTAAAAAGTACAGTTAAAAGAATAAATAAATACAAATTTCCATACACTTAATCACAAAGAATACTATAAGTTCTCTCATAGTTCGAAATACTTTTTTTTTGTAATTAAACACCAAGCTAAACAATGGACTATCTATGTTGTGCCCATCACAGGTATGAAAACCTGGTTTTTAGT